>NC_143486.1:84803600-85077698 GCF_027475165.1 Benincasa hispida | reverse complement strand
TATTTGTATTTTTTTTACTTATATTTAAGTTTGATGTAGATCAAGATCTCTAACTGAGTCTTAAACTCTGTCTGTAGTTCCAAATTGTTTTAGCGTGTTCGAATTGAGTTTTAAAACTTCCGTCAAGATAAGAACATCTCCTTTGAACATGAAAAATGTTTTGTATCATGTATTACGAGTGTTATATTTTGACTATGTGACATGAAAGAGACTTTGTTAGGTTATTAATAGATGGAAAATGTAATGATATCAATATTTTGAATATTATATATATATATATATATAGTTGACATATAGTTGACATTGACGTATTAAGTTGAGTTCTAAATTGAATGTTGTATTTTTATTTTTTTTTTTTGCTAAGGATTGAACAAACACATTGAACTGAGGAAACCACCAAACAAGTTATTTATATGTGTTTTTTTTGTTGTAATAGTGCTAACACTTAGTTGTACTTAGTTTCTCTGTAAACAAATTAATCGAAGTTTTGTTGTAAATAGTTTCTTGTATTGACGTTACTAACTTCATTCTTATATATGAAATTTCACATTTATGTTTGTGTACATATTTTGTGTCAAAATCGAATGACATATTGGTGTTATAAACGGTATGAAACAAATAGTTATCCATCATTAAATTTTTTTTTTTTTTTTTTTTACATTTCACGTCATGAGATGTAGTTATGACATTAAGTAAGCGTCGATGTACATAATTAAATGACATTTAGAAAGTGTCAATTAATGTATTATTGACATCGTAAACATGACATTATTAATATTTTTGTTACAAATTTTTAATGTCAAAGTAAATGTTCAATTGACAAAAAAAAAAAAAAATCAAGTTTTTGGTTATTTATTGACAATGATAAACTGTCATAAAAGTTTTAACAATGATAAGTAACAAATGTCAATAAATACTTATCATTGACCGAATTGAAAAGTCATGAAACAACTAATAACGACCAACATTTTCCTTGATAGTAGATTCAAAGACTAAAAAGGAGTCAAGAATTGTGTTAATAACAATTTTCTAGAATCATAAAATCATGTTTTTAATTTTAGAATTGTTCATAGACGATGTTGTATACAAGTACACAATCATATAAATAAACCTCAATAAATAAGATATTAACCGTATTAAAAGGTTGATAGTTCGATAATTTATAAGTACAACAACCATTAATAGATTTGGATACTTTAAACGTACAATTATAGTGCATATAATCATGAGGTGGTTGACTTTGGTGCATTCAAATTTCACCTTTCGTAATCTTCCAATATATAACAATACCTATATTCCGTTATTGGTAATTATTGCCCAAGTCCTTCCCTACCCATGTGATTTCAAGAATATTCTTGACTTCTCATCACCAAACATCTCTTCTTTTTATGTTCCTCTTCTTTTTCCCATAATTTCGTTTTTAAACTTATTTAAAGAAAAAATCGTATTATTTACAAAAAAATTTATTTATATATATAGGACGGCAACTTCATGCTATATATATATATACACACACATTATAGTCCTTTCTAAACCTAGGTTCAAGCTCCACTCTTTACATTTATTTTCACTAAATTATATAAAGTATATGTCAATAAAATTTTTTTGGATCCGGCACTATATGTGTATATATATAAACTTAAATATATTTTTGAAACATATATCTTCATACATATTCAATTTTATTTATGTTTCATGAAATAATTCGTTTTTGACAATATAGGAAGGGAGAAATCAAACCTCTAATTATGTAGTTATAATACAAGTACTATACAATCATTTTAGCCTATTCAACATGTTGTATATTATACAAGTACTATAGCACTTTATTCGAGGTTCAAGCATATTCAACACATTGTTTTTTTATACCTTATTAGAAAAGGCTAAAATAATTTTATAGTGATTATATTATAACTACAAAATTAGAGGTTTGATTCTCCCAGCACCTATATTGTAGAAAAAAAAATCCATCAAACACAAATAAAATTGAATATATATGAAGATATATGTTTTAAAAATATATTTAAGTCTATATTTATAACGACCCGAGTTCAGAAAGGGTACATAAATGTACCGATATCACATCTAAATTAGAGGAATCATAAGGACATGAAAGTACGGTTAAGAAAAACTTAAAAGAATTGAAAGTTATTATCTATACCAACAAGGTATCCCCTGTTTTCCGGTGGCTCAATCATAGAAACTCCAAAGTTAAGTTAAACGTATTTAGTTTGGAGCAATCCTATGTTAAGTGCCCTCTTTAAAATTTTTCCCATCAAGGACGGGGACGGAAAATATGACATCATTTCTTTTGTAAGTTAGTAATTTTTGTTTGATTATATGAATATGCATTTTTTTTTATTTCCATAATCACAGTGTTGAAATATTATAATTTATTTTTAGATGGTATTAAAAAATGTTTTTAAACTAAAAAATAGTTTTATCTTTGAAATCTTATGGGCACTTTATTTGGTAATAATTTAGGTTTCGTTTTTAGTAACTATTTTGTTTTTAATTTTTATTTTTTAAAATTAAATCTATAAATACTACTTCCACTTCCAAATTTATTTTCCATAATTTAAAAAATCAAGTTAAATTTTGAGAACTAAAAAAATTTTCAAAAAGTTGCTTTTGTTTTTTGAATTTGGTTAAAAAAACCATTATACTTAAGAAAGTAAAAATTAAATTATCTCATTAAACAAAATTTTGTACAACACAACCTTAAAATTTTAAGGTCTCATCAAACATAAAATTCGATTTTATATCTTATAGATCAGTTATCTATTACTTTTCTTTTTATTTTTTTTAAAAAAACAAAAAATTGAATATATCATTGAACTACTACATACAAAAATGGAAAGTTCATGAGTTTGTTAATCAATGTTTCATTTTTTTTTGGTATATATTTGTTAGCATATTAATATATTGGATTCTAATTTAAATAATTATTTAAAATGTATTCGATACTATGTTTATAAAACTAGTTATAATTACCTATTAAATATTAATTGACAATAAAATGTTATTAATTTATCTATGAACGTGTTTTATGCTATTTTATGCAATTATTAAATTGTAATATTATATAGTTTATAATACATTACACAATACATATTTTAACTTTACAAAAACAATCAAGTTTAAATTTAAAATTCAAAACTATTATGAATATATTGAAAACATAAAAGTATCGTTTTCAAAATTTTAACAATTTGGATTGTAAATACATATTTACTGAACTTTATTAGAAAATTTTAAAAATTCAGAGATTAAAAATAGATAAACATGTAAATTTTAACACATAATTTATAAAAAATATTTTAAATGATAAAATTATTGAAAATATTTACCAATAATAACAAAATATCATTGTATAGACCGCGACAGACTACTATATGTATCTATCATGATACAGATAGATATAGATAACAATCTATCGCGATTTATCATAGGTAGACAGTAAAATTTAACTATATTTATAAACATTTTGATTAATTGTTTTATATTTGAAAATAGTCACGTAATTTAATAATTTATAAAATACAACACATATTTTAATGTGCATGAAGATTGAGGAACGCACGTGTCAAAAGCCGAACAAAGTACAGATCTCATCTAACTTATATCATTTTGTTTTAAATATTTCACGCAAAGAACAAAAAGGAAAAGGTATTGTTTTTTTAAAAAAGAACATAATCATCATTAAAAACTAACATTGAATTATTATATGAAGAAAAAAGAGAAAAAAATAATATTAATTTAACGCAAATCTTTCTGCAAAGAAAAAAGAAAAGAAAAAGATTTAGAGAGCGTCACAAAGAGGAGATAGATAAAGACAAAGCTCAGATCCTCCATTAACAACCGCCATATCCAATTCTTCATTGTTTACAGTATTTTTCTTTTCTTCGTTAACCAAATTTCTTGGAATATTCCACCACTTTCTCTCTCTAAACCCCAAACTTCAATTTCATTTTTGTTCCTTTTTTTCCCCTAAATTTCTTCTGGTTCTTTCGAACAATGGAGCTTGAATTGATTGAAAGCTAAGTCAATCTTTTCTTCTTTTTCACCATGAAACATCAAGTGTTGTAAACGTGACGGCAACAACGGCTTCACCGAAAGGAAAGTGTTCCCTTCAAGCCCAATCAAAAATCCATTTCCATTTTTGGTTCCGGAATTTACACTCTCTGCCATAAACAATCATGGCCTTCTGTAATTGATCGTCCTCTTCAGGAATTTGGTGATCCGTGTGGGTGAAATTACCTGCAATGTGTTTTCGTAATGCGGCTTCAAATTGGGGATTTGATTTTTAAGAACTTCGTTTTGTTCTTATTTGGATCTCAACCCCAATTTCACAATGGCTTTATTTCGCAAATTCTTTTATCGGAAGCCACCGGAGGGGCTTTTAGAGATATCCGAAAGGGTTTATGGTATGTCCTACTTAGGTTAACTGTTGATTGAAGTTTTTGGGACTGTGGATTTTACAATAATTGCTTACATAAATCATTCTTTATCCTTGTTTTTCACAACATATTCTGCATAGCTAAGGGGTTATTAGTTCTGGAAATCCTTCTTGTTTTGGACTAAACTGAATGCCAAGCTACATTATGGTATTTTATAGGAAAATTTGTTACTAAAAGTCACTATAGCTGTTGTTTTTGTGGGCCTTTATAATCATTGAGCCGTCCCTGTTTGAGAGTAGTTCTCACTAGTTATAAGATGCAACCCCTCTGCTGTAATTTCTCAGAGCTTGCTTCTGTGGATTCTATTGTTCCCTTTCGAAGCTAGACCACAAGTTATCCTCCTTCTTCCTTTTAAGTTACAGTCATTCTCATGCATTAACTCTTTTATTGTATCTGCATTCTTTTTCTTGCCTTGGATTGTGTATGTTCAAGTTTTCCCCCCCTTAAAGATACTGCGAAGTCAGGGCTTAACTCCCCAAAACACTCTGTGCATTAAATTGTGAGTATTGAATGAATATTTCAGTTTTAAATATTTTCCTCCCAAACTTGTGAATGCACGTGTAGTCTTGCTTGATTATAGATGATTGGGAAGTAGGATAAACCAATGAATGTACGTGCAGTTTTCGACTGCTGCTTTACAACGGAGGTTTTGGAAGAAGACGAATACAAGGTCTATATTGGAGGTATTGTTGGACAACTTCGTGAGAGTCTGACCGACGCATCATTCATGGTGTTCAATTTCCGAGAAGGGGAGCATCATAGCCTCATTACTAATATATTATCTGTATATGATATGACTGTCATGGACTATCCTAGACAATATGAAGGCTGCCCTCTACTCACTATGGAGATGATCCACCACTTCTTAAGATCTAGTGAAAGCTGGCTCTCACTTGGGCAACAGAATGTACTTTTGATGCACTGTGAAAGAGGGGGGTGGCCAGTCTTGGCTTTCATGTTGGCCGCTCTCCTGATTTACAGGAAGCAGTATGCTGGGGAGCAGAAAACTTTGGATATGATTTACAAGCAAGCACCACGGGAACTTTTGCAGTTGATGTCACCTCTTAATCCATTGCCTTCGCAGTTGAGGTATCTTCAATATGTATCAAGAAGAAACGTGGCCTCGGAATGGCCTCCACTTGACAGAGCCCTTACTCTTGACTGCATAATTATTAGATTTATCCCTAATATGGATGGGGAGGGTGGTTGCCGCCCAATATTTAGGATATATGGACAGGATCCATTTATGGCTGCTGATCGAACTTCTAAAGTATTGTTCTCAACCCCCAAAAAGAGTAAACTTGTTCGTCAGTATAAGCAGGTGACCAATTTTTTCCTTTTAAATAGAGGATTATTGTCCACTTTTTTGTTGTCTATATTTATTGAATTTTTTTTGTCGGTTGGGAATTGATTTCTCTGTTCATTGAGTCTTTTCAATGCCAAGACTTATTAATTTCTGCTGGTCGGTATTTCTTTAAAGTTTTCTTCTCTTTAGTCATATGTTACTTGTTCATCCATATGGACCTGGGGTAGATGGGGAAATTTTGAACAACGAGATTCTGTTTTTTTTGCCCTGCTCTCTCCTCTCTATCTTAAAAAACGTTTTATAGTTTTAATGTGGCTGGGGTCATATGACTTGTCTTTCATTGAAGTAAATGCAAATTATGAAACTTAAATGGTAGGAGTAGACAAATAGGGTTTTACTTCCTAAGGAAACTTTCCTGGTTTTGTCCGTGGAGGAAGCCTACAAGATTTTTTTGATGCGTATTGTTGCCTGCTTGTAGGAGCTGGCTGTTTTTTTAATTCTTTCATACTTTGTTACAGGTAGATTGTGAACTAGTTAAAATTGATATCCATTGCCATATCCAAGGTGATGTTGTTCTTGAATGTATAAGTTTGGACAATGATCTGGAAAGGGAGGAGATGATGTTCCGAGTTATGTTTAACACAGCATTTATAAGGTCAAATATTTTGATGCTTAACCGTGATGACATTGATATTTTATGGCATGCAAAAGACCAATTTCCAAAGGATTTCAGAGCAGAGGTATGTTCAATTACGATTTTCTTTTCATCCCCTATGTTTCTCTGTTTTCCTTCTTTCTTCTATTATTATTTCTTTCTTGTGTCTGTCTTCTCAAGAATAACTAAGTTGTGTGTTTGGATGAAGGTTCTTTTCTCAGAGATGGATGCTTCCGCATCACTTATTTCAATTGAATTGCCAAATATTGAGGAGAAAGATGGTCTTCCAATTGAAGCATTTGCTAGAGTTCAAGAGATCTTTAGCAATGTGGACTGGCTAAGTCCAAAGGCAGATGCAGCTCTTAATGTGCTTCAGAAAATAACAGCTTCAAATTTACTTCAAGAGAAACTGGTTAGTTCCGGCTCTTTAGACAGAAGCCAATTGCTTGACTTATCTCTTGAAAAACTAATCTTGGAATCAGAGACATCTGAAGGCAATGTTAGAAGTCCTCGGTTGAAGATACAGACAAAACAGTCTCAACCTTCTTCCGAGCTATCTCATGCTGTGAGTTCAGTGATATCAAAGATCGAACCATCAGAATTGCAGGTTTCTCTCCAACTACCACCTCAGTCTAAAATCATTACCCAACGAATATCTCAACCTTCATTGTCTACGCCAGCCTCCTTCCGTAGTTCTGTGCAAGGTTCACCTCGCCCTATATTAAGATATCACAGTGCACCCTCAGCTCTTGGCATTACAGCTTTATTACATGATCATTCCAATTTTAGTGGTAAAGAAGTTATACATCCAGCGACAATATCTTCACCATCATCTGCTCTAGATTCACCTAAAGATATTCAACCTTGTAAGCTTCCTATTTCTCCCCTCCCACTAGTATTAGAGCCAAGATCTACGTTAGAAAATTCTTCGACCACCGCGTCAACTTCAACCATTCCTGATCCATTGTCACTTCACCAACTTTCTTTGAAACCTATTAAATCTTTAGTTTCTAAACCAAGTCAAACCACAGCACAGGTGAGAAGTCAATTATCACCATCTTCATCACAACCAACTTCTATCTCTTATCTTGTGGAGTCCCCACCCTCTCTCAATGATAACGAAGCTTCAAGATCCCCTTCTTCTCCTTTATTAAGACCGTCTCCATCTTCTTGTACTAAGGAATCATTCTCCATTTCCACTCCTCCTCCTCCTCCTCCTCCCCCCCTCCCCCATCTTGATTCACTTGCTTTAGCAACATCACCATCTTCTAGTAGGACGAATGATTCAATTTTCCCATCCTCACCACAACCTCCTTCTACGACACAACTTTTATCCTCTACAAAGACATCAATTCCAACTATACCTGAATTTTCTTCGTCTAATGATTGTCTAGTTTATTCTCACTCACCTAAAAAGAACTTGACGAGTGCCCCTCCTCCTCCCCCTCCATGTTGTAGTCCTAACTTGGGCGCTAGTGTTGTCTCGCCAACATCAGTGCCCCCACCCCCTCCCCCGCCCCCACCCCCGCCCCCTTCATGGGAGGACTCTATAAACACATTCATGCATGAGCCCCCAGCTCCAGCTCCAGCTCCACCCCCGCCTCCTTCATGGGAGGACTCTATAAACACATTCATGCACGAGCCCCCAGCTCCACCCCCACCCCCACCCTTGCCTCCATCTTCTTTCAGTTTAACATCTACTTGTGATTCTAGTATCACACCTTTAGGGGCACCACCGTCGCCACCACCTCCTTCCAGTCTTGCACCACAAGATGTTGCCACAGTAGTTAGGAACTTGATGAATGTATCTGGCCCTCCACCTCCCCCACCTCCTCCGTTACATCCTTCTCTAGGTCCTAATACTGTATCTTTAGTGCCGCCGCCGCCGCCACCCCCTCCTAGTCTTGCACCAAATGTTTCTGCAACAACTGTTAACTTGCCACATATCTCTGGCCCCCCCCCTCCTCCTCCACCACCTTTTGCAAATTCTGGACCCACCTTATGTCCAGGTGATGTAACGTCAGCTCCGCCTGTTCCACCTCCTCCAGGTTTCTCAATGAAGGGTTCTCCAACACATGCTCCACCTGCACCCCCTCCTCCTGGTCTCAGCGGTAATACACTCTCAAATGTCAATGGTACTTCCTCACAGTCTCACGTTGGCATTAATAACAGCAACATACCTTCTATTCCTGGACCACCTTCCAGTGCTCTATTCAATGCAAAGGGACGAGGCCTTGGACGTTTGAACTCCAAAAACCAGTCTCAAACTAAAAGGTCCAATTTGAAGCCTTATCACTGGTTAAAATTAACGAGGGCCATGCAAGGAAGCTTATGGGCAGAGACACAAAAGGCTGATGAAGCTTCCAAGTACGTGTCATATATTTTAGTTCTCTTATATATTATAAGTTCCCTTCTGTTAAATTTAGTTAATTTATATGTGATAGAGCTCCGGAGTTTGACATGTCCGAACTTGAAAGTCTTTTCTCTGCAGCTGCACCAAATTCAGACTCTGGAGGTTCAGGTGGAAATTCAAATCGCCGAGCCTCAGGGCCAAAATCAGATAAAGTTCATTTGGTAATCAAAGAAGTAAATTTATTATCACATTTATTTCTTGTGAATGAAGATTTTAGTCAGTTTTGACAGAATTTTAGCTAAGGAGCCCAATCTCATTGATTGGGTTCTGTTAGTGAAAGAAAATAGTTTCTCTTAGTTTGTGGACCATCCTATGTTTAGGTATCAACTAGTGAATAGCATAAATTCTTTTCTAAGTTTATACGAAATATAATTACATCTACCTATCATTGAGTATCTCATTCGTATGGGACAATTTTAAATTGGTTAGTTTATTTGTTGCAATATTGAACAGTTGAACTTATAATTTTTAAACTTGGAACTACTTTTTAGATCCAGAGTTTTGTATTAAGTAGTTTCGTATTGAAAGATGACTATCTTTAATATTTTTTCAAATATGAAACTTGTGGCTAACACACCGCGTTAATTTTCATCGAAGGCAATTTGTTTCATGTTTCTACTTGTTCTGGCAGATTGAACTTCGACGGGCCTATAATTGCGAAATTATGCTTTCTAAAGTTAAGATTCCTTTGCCTGATATGATGGTGAGTGATCAATTTGCATCTTTCTTGAAGCCAAACCGATAGTTTTGAGCAATATATGAACAGGATACTGAAAATCTTTATCAGGTCGTGGAAATTGTTACACATTACATAGTTTCTGATGATTTTTTTTGGTATTACCATTCTCAGTGTTCAGTACTAGCATTGGATGACTCGGCATTAGATGTGGATCAGGTTGAGAACCTAATCAAGTTTTGTCCAACAAAGGAAGAAATGGAATTACTAAAGGTGCTTCTTTCCTTCTTCGCAAGTGCTTACGATCAGTGGCCTGAATCATATTTTATTTCCTTTAGTTTGCATCAATTCTTTGTGGTCTGCTTTAACCTCTACCTTAATTTTGTTGGAAACCTTTTTCTGACATTGAAATTTTTGCTTCTACATTCAGGGGTACAGTGGGGATAAGGACAACTTGGGAAAATGCGAACAAGTGTGTTAATACCTTACTCTCTCATTCTCATCTCCTTCCAGCTTTTGTTTTTGTTCCTTATTTTTTCTAAAAAATTTATAGTTACGTTTCCGTTTCACAAAAAAAAAAAGGTTTCATGCAGTTCACCCCACACCCCTTATTCCCATGTTGTCGTTTGAACAATGGTGGAAAATCCTATTTTAGCATCCGAGTTCCTTCTTTTATATTATATGTTTTGGTTTTCTTGTTATTAGTTGAGAATCTGTTTGCTGCAAAAAAAAAAAAAATTAACCTGCTTCTGTCTTCTTTCCCAACAGTTCTTTTTAGAATTGATGAAAGTCCCACGAGTTGAGTCCAAGCTAAGGGTATTTTCTTTCAAGATACAATTCCGATTGCAGGTGAGGGGACAACATATTTAATTATTTCATTCCTTTTTCCTCTTTCCTTTTTTATATTACTGTCACCAATTTCACTATTTTCACTTTCTAGGCCTCTGACCTTAGAAGTAGTCTGAATATTATCAATTCGGCATCTGAAGAGGCAAGTGATATTCTTTTAAATTTCCTTAATTTAGGTGCATCGTTTGGACATTTTCACATTTTAAACCCTTTTCTCTATGTGCTAGTCAGATCAGAAGTTCGGTAAAGTTGAAAAGGGTAATGCAAACTATCCTTTCATTGGGTAATGCTTTGAACCATGGAACGGCTAGAGGTGGGAGTCTTTTCCCTTTCAAATATGCATCGCAGTTTTTGCCATCTACAATATGTATGGACAGTGGAGAAGCATTATTTTGAAAAAATTTGCCTTCACAGTTTGGGTAAATCTCTGAAATAATATAAATGCCTCACTTTCAAAAGTGAAGGTTAAAATCAATTACAATAAGTATTTGTTACAGAATCACATTGACCGTTTATTTAGCTCTTTTAAATGTCACACATCTTTAAGAATTTAGCATAAAAGTTAAGAACGTATAATTTGTGATGAAAAAATGAAAAAAATGTTTATTTGTTATTATTAACATTATTTGAAATTCAAATAAATATATGTTTATGTTTGTACATTATTTTCATAATTATCTTGTTTAATTTCAACTTCTTTTGAATCTTAAGTCATTTTAACTTGTACTAATCATTATATATACATATAACAATATTTGTTGAGAAAAAATGAAAGAGTACACAGGCATACCAAAAAAAAAAAAAAAAAGCTTACAAAAGAAGGAAGCCTTCCTAAAGAAAGGGCTCCAACTATACAAAATAGAACCTATAGAATAGTTACAAAAGTTCTTTGAAATCGAAGCCCAAAGGGAAACATAATATCGAACAAGGGACCAAATATTACCAGGATCTTCAGCCTTCTAAACACTCTATTGTTCCGCTCCTCTAAAGAACCTACAAAGTAGCGCACACCCTAACAAGCCCAAAATAAGTTTACAAGTATGCCATGCATAATAGGCTAAATACGTTAAATTGAAAAGCTACGAAGAAGAATTATATTTTTAAAGTAGTGCAAGTGTTTACTGGTTCCGACTCTTTTCTCCTTTGTAATTGTGTACGCTGACAATATTTCCTTAGTTTCTGCTTTATTATTAGAACTTTTGAATGATATCACCAACACTTCAAGTGTGCTATGAGTTCTTGCTATTGTTCATGTAGGTTCTGCTATTGGATTTCGGCTTGATAGTCTCCTCAAACTCACTGACACACGAGCCAGAAACAATAAGATGACTCTCATGCATTATCTATGTAAGGTAGACTTCTCCTGTTCTGTTCAATACATTATTGCTTGTCAAATAATTTTATAGGCTTGTATTCAATCTATTGCAGTCTTTTTTATATTGTATTTCAGTAAAAACCTTGCTCTCTTCTAGTGAAGTAAACTCTTGTCCCACCTGCATTTAGTACCAATTGTTCGCTATAGATTTCATGTCAATGCTATTTTTGTAGTGCACATACATCGTTTACTTCTCGATAGTTCTGCAGAATGAGGAAGTTTCACGATAAAACGTGCGTAAATAGTAAAATTGACAATGAAAGAACCCTTCCCTAGCGTGGACCATAGTTTTCTGATGAAGAACAGAACACCTCAACTTCTGATATAGCAACAATGACTAATCATGATCTGCCTACATAAAGGTAGCACTGAACATGCACACATGCACACACAAAAAGAAAATGTAAATGGTTGGCTGAGTGGACTTACTGAATTGAAGAAATACCTCTAGTTTCGTGTGACCTGTCAGTTTATAAAAATATGGCATCCCACTAAGAATAGTTTCATTTTTTGAGAGGAAGAAAATTTAATATCCTAGATTGTTGATTTTTCGACTTGTATATTCAGAAATTGATGAGCCAACAATTAGCAATTGTAGAATGCCGATACCCTTTTCTCTTTGTTGCATGCCTCAGATGAAAATGGGAGGGGAAAAAAACGGAGGGAAGAATAAAAATGAAGTTTTCATGCTGTTAAAGCCAATTTTAAGTCTATGTTGATGAAGATCGAACTTCTGTGGCATATTTTATACACGTATATGTTAATTTGTGAGATATCTACCTGATTGAGCGCAGGTGCTTGCTGAAAAGCTGCCAGAACTTCTAGATTTTCCGAAGGACCTTGTGAGTTTGGAAGCTTCTACAAAGGTAAAATTTCTTCAATTGATTCGTTCCTGTGCGGTTGTGGCCAATTTCCAGTATTGTTTTGCAAGTAAAGTTTATGGTTTGGTTATCATGCAGATACAACTGAAATACTTGGCAGAGGAAATGCAAGCCATAAGCAAAGGGCTTGAGAAGGTTGTTCAGGAATTGGCTAATTCAGAGAATGATGGGCGCGTTTCCGGAACTTTTTGCCGGGTACTGTAACATTTAATAAAGGGTAGTTTTATTTTTGTAAAGTTCTAACGTAGTTTGCTTAAGACATGGTAGTTTGGCCAATCTTACAATTAATCTTTAGAATATTAGTTTGTGAATGATGCTAAGTTCCAACATTATTAGCTGTTTGGATCTTCATTTTTGGCTTTCACTCGTGTTGATTTCCTTGTCTAAGAATGGCTTCAAATTCTGAGTTTAAGTTGCTTTTCTCGTAAAGGCGTGTTTTTCCCCAATTTATACCATTTGCTAATCTCGTTGTTTACTTGGATATATTCAGACTTTAAAAGGCTTCCTTTCTCATGCCGAAGCTGAAGTGAGATCTCTTGCTTCTCTTTATTCCAATGTGGTATGTTTGATTCTCTTTCCTTCAATTTTAATATACATCGGTGAAAGCAGCATTATAAATTCTCTACGGGAATTTTCAGGGTAGAAATGCCGATGCACTAGCTCTTTATTTCGGCGAAGATCCAGCGCGTTGCCCTTTTGAGCAAGGTATTTGCTACTAATCCTTTGACTTTGTACTATTTACTCACAACAAAGAAATCGAACTTACTAATGCTTGCCACTATTCTCGAACAACTTCGAATTGAAATGAATATTATTGTTATAATGCACATAATCTGGTACTCAAATCCACGGCATTTGTTTGGAATCAGTTGTTTCTACACTCTTCAATTTTGTGAGGATGTTCGTGCGAGCCCATGAAGAAAACTGTAAGCAGCTTGAATATGAAAAGAAGAAAGCACAGAAGGAAGCCGCAGAAAAGGAGAAGTTGAAGGTCAATACTCCAAAAAAGGAGTCAGGATTCTTGATGCAGACTCCAACCTAGCATAGCGATGTCAAATGATATGGAGTGTTCTAACAATCGCTATTTTTGCAACATACTAAAAAGAGGTTATCCTCCATAGCTGGGAATACGTCGTGACCAAAATAACCCTTAACCAACCGTGTGGTGATCGAATAACGCCAGCGTCAATGTCGGTCATCTTGGATAGAAGAACGTTTCAGAGGCACAGGATGTAGAATATAAGTAGCCAGTGTTGGATGAAACTAAAAAGCAGCAAGGCTTCTACCAAACTTGTAATATTTCTTAACAACAGAAGAAATAATTATAGTCTTAGTAGGAGGCTGAAACTCATCAGCCATTGTTGCTGTCATTGTTTATGTAACTGAGTTACTGATAGGGTGGTAGTTTTTTTTGGTGAAGTTTCAAGGAAGTCTGTTTCAGGCAGAAGCACTCAAATGGGACTTTCTTGGTTAGATCAGAATTTTGCTGTAAAATATATCATATGTAATTGTAGTTTGTTCATGTTCTATATAATTATATTCTTTACCCATCAATGCATTCTTTTTTCCTTAAAAAGAATAAAATTGTTATGGAGTGGGGAGGCCTTTGGAGTGTGGTAGGGGTCATGTATATAATTATTGTAATATGTTATTATGAATTAAAGATTGGTGATCTAATCACTAAGAGCAACTATATATATATATATATATATATGTATGTATATATATATATGTATATATGGGTTGAATTATATATTGTCTTTGTATCTATTTTATTTTTTAATATTTTGCTGTGAGGCCCCTATCTATTTTATTTTGAACTTAAATTATCTTCCAACTTTGAACTTTGTCTATTTGATTCTTAAATTTTAAAAAATGTCTAATAGGTTTCTAAATTTTTAATTTTGTGTTGAATAGTTTCTTGAACTTTCAACTTTTTGCTCTATTTGATATAAATTTAAATTTTATGTTTTATAGAATCTTAATTTTTCATATTGTGACTAATATATCCATGAATTCTAAAAATTCGAACGTTTAAGTCTCGTTTGGTAATCATTTTGTCTTTGGTTGTTGTTTTCGAAAATTAAGTTCATGGACACTACTTTCACTTCCAAATTTCTTCCTTTGTTATCTACTTTTCACAAATGGTATAAAAAATCAAGTCAAATTTTGAGAACTAAAAAAATAACTTTCAAAAAGTTGTTTTTGTTTTTAGAATTTGACCAATAATTAAATCATTGTACTTAAGAAACAAATCATCATAAGAAATGTGGATGAAATGTGCTTAATTAAAAAAAAAATCAAATGATTATCAAACTATATCGTAGAAATTAAATTTATAATTATGAAAGATCATAAACTAGACATAAACCTGAAGGTTGAATTAAATTTGTCACATAACTTTCATTTTTCATTAATTTTTCCCTTTTCATTTTGAAGCCCTAGATTTTATTTATTTTATTTTATCTTGTCAGACATGAAATTTGGGATAGTGTGGTCGAGAGTGATTCACAAATATCTAGTCAATCTTTTTAGTTGTTTCAAGAAAGGGAATCTGTGAACTAGCATTAACACATTAGATTAGATCTAACTTAAAAAAAAAAAAAAACTATAATTTGAAGTTTAAAAATGCAACTATTTAGAAGAAAAAAAAGAAATTACACATTACTTATATATAGTTGACTAGGAATATAATTCTATATCTTCTTCGTATGATAAAAGACAATATGAATGTATATGATAGGGAGATTTTAGATAGAAATTAAAAAAATGGTGGGCTGAGATGTTAGTAGAGCATGGGAAAAGAACAAATAGAGAAGAAATAAGGGAGGAAAATTGAAGTCAATGGGCATTGAAATTCAAAGTTGAAACAATTATTAATCCAAACTTCAATCAACATCATCAATTTACAAACTCCACGACAAGTTAGTGTATCTTCATCACCTCTCTTTCTTTTCAGTCAACTTTTGCGGACGCTTTTGTTCCCATTTCCTCCACTTTCCATACTTTGTCTTCCTTCGTTTCATTGTCCTTTTCCATTTCATTATTCCACAAAACCCTAATGCATCTCTCATTCTCGACTACGTTGAGAAATTTGAACTTCTTATCTCTTTAGTTGAATTATAGAGTTAAGATATTTATTCTCTCTCTTGACACTACATGAATGAAGCCTTTTTCCAATATCAAAAGATGTTGCATGACTTGAAAGTTGTTGGTATACATCCGTTGGGATAGGAGCTGTTGACCCGATCGGCCATGTGTCGATGTAGGGGGTTTTGCTGATGCCAAGCACCACACGGTCGTTTTCGACCTATGTCGACCCCACAAATCGTATCCTCATTGATGTATTAAAAAAGTTTCAAGTCGGTCTCTATAATTTGTTTAACCATCCAACACATGTAGTGGTAAAGATATCTGAAATTTTGACATCATGGATTGTTTATAGAGTGTTTAATTCTTACCCACTTTCTTTTGTCCTTTTTCTTTTGTGATTTAACTAATTGAACTATATTTAAGTTCACATTTCTTAATCTTAAAGTGTCCCAATTTTCTTCCCTTTCTTACCTGATTATAAATATTAATAAATTCAACCAATACATTCCATCAAAGAGAGAACACCCGTTTATTGTCGTGGAATGTGTGACGTATTCAATACATATATGGACAATTGTGAGGTTGTTGGATCAAATCATAAGGGTTAAATTGAAATTTTCAAAATTAATTTATGGGACCAATTGACAATTTTAAAATATTAGAGATTAAAAAGGTGAATAAAAAACCTAATCAAGTTGGCTAAGCTTAAATCTTAGGGGCTGTTTGGGGCGTTGAGATGATATAGGATGTGGAGAGTTATGATGTCTGGAGAGTTTTGATGTATGTGTTTGGTTGTGCAAAATTGATATGTCTGAGTTGATATGTTTGTATTTAGGTATGCATAGTTGTTTTGGGTTTTCTATCTCAAAATGTAGGTTCGTTAAATCTTAAATACAACATAATTGAGTGTTCAAGCCTCATTTCTTTGCTAAGTACTAACTTTTAGTTAATCCTATTTTAGTTCATGAACTTTGAATCTTGTTCTATTTTGGTCCCTAAATTTTAAAAAATATTCGTTTTAGTCTCTAAACTTTTAAAAAAGGTTTATTTTAATTCATACTATTAAAATTATGTTGACTATTCTATAGAAATGTAAGAGGGCTTGTGATTTATTGAGCAAGATGAATGTCAAGTAAAATATCAACAACCAACTTGTCATAAAATGCCAACAACCAACTTATTAAAATACTGAATGTCCAAAATTTTGAACTAAAAATATATTTTAAATTCTCCTATTTGCCACCTTATTCAAAATTGAAACTCTGGTTTTTTTTAGTGTAGGTAACTTATTTGGTAGCCTTGTTATCAAAAAATGCATGTCACTTTACCATTTTGTCAAAGAGTTAGCAAATTTTTAATATACCAGAGAACCAAAATTTGCATTTTTTAAAAGTTCAGGAACCAAAACAAATATTTTTAAAAGCTTAGGAGAAAAAATAAAACAATATTCAAAGTCCAGGGACTAAAGCAGACGTTCTTAAAAGTACAGGGACTAAAATAGAACATTATTCAAAGTTTAGGAACCAAAATAAAATGTAAACCTAATTTTTACCAAATATGGATTTTTCATTTCATTTTATTTTATTTTTATAAAACAAAACATGGACTTTAGTAGCAAAGAAAACTAGGTTTTTAGATATTTTATAGGGATGGAAGATATGTTCAGATGGTTCAAGTTTTATGAAAGTAACAATTTATTTTTGAATTTTAGTTGCTAAAGATTTTGTTTATGTATTTTCAATTTTGAAACAATTTAGCACCTAAACTTTAATAAATAACAATAACTTAATCAATATATTTACACTTATTTAATCTTTATCATAAAAAATATTATCAAAATTTAAATAAAAAAATATATTGAAAACTGATTGGGAATTAAATTTTGTTTGTGAATTATAAAGACCAAGTCTTTAAGCAATAAAAATGTGGACACTTAATTTTTCATGGGAATTTTCAAGATAAAATCTAAATTGTTATAAATTTTAAACTATAAAGAGTAAATTGTTATAAGTTTGAAAATGCAAGGATCAAATTAATACAATAATACCAATTAAAATTCAAGGTGTTCTTTTAACCTATTTTATTTATAGCTCGAATAGTTTGTATCGATAGTGACAAATTTTTTAGAATTTTATTATATGTATGAGACTTTGAGATAGAAAAAAAAATATAGTTAGATGATTAATTCTTTTTCATATTTCGAAATTATCGAGTCATTTTCTTTGAATATTTTTGGAACAAACTAATTAGAAATTGGAGAAATCTTAGGAATTTTTATTTGAAAGCTTTGAATCAAATAGAGGTCCTTAACTTTGAGAATCTAGATGGACAAATTTTTCTACATAAACATACACCACATAAACTTTAGGTTTTTAAAGTTAATCATTTCTCTCCTTATCAATAATAATATACAAATTTTTTAATTTTGAAATTTCAAACATTAATTTCTTACATGTGTGATTTTGACCCTATTCTCTTCTTGTTGGTTTCTTAGGATGAGGTTTTTAGAATGATCATAAAGTAGAATTAGATAATCAAAAGTGATTTCGAAAATTGTAATTAGGAGTACGATACTCATTTGATCTTTTGTTTTCAAATTTTGAAAATTAAGTATATCAACACTACGTACTTCAATCTATAATTTTCTTTGTTTGTTTGTTATCTACTTTTTGGTAATGTTTTCTGTAACCAACCCAATTTTTAAAAATTAAAAAAAAAACATAGTTGAAAAACTTGATTTGGGGAGAAACAACATAAATTTAGTGAAATTATTATCATTGGAGACCTAGAAAAACACTTAAATAGTATTTATTACAAAAATGCTAATAGAAAAAAGTGGTTTTTTTTTAGTTAAAAGTTGTACCCTAAAGTCACACTCTATCCCATAGGAGTGGCTCACATTTATTGAAAAGGATTCTCATTTTAGCATCTACACTATTTTCTACTTCCTCCTTATGAATATTTGAAAAACATGCTAAAAAAAATAAAGATAACCTAATTCTATATAAAGTAAGTAGGAATTTCCGCTGCTCCATGATATTGAATTAAGAAAAAAAAAAAAGGTTAATATGTTATATCAAAATTTACTCACTTTTGCAATTAATTAACCTCTTGTTTTTTTAATTAATCCACAAAACACATATAATAAAATAGAATTTAATAATGAATAAATAAATAAATAAATAAATAAATAAATTCAAGTGGTTGTTAATTTATTATTTATAAAACAAAATTGAAATTGAGGAAAATTGATCTTTATTAATTAACTGAAACTGTCCTTAAAATCTTTGGTAATTGAGTAGTAGAGCACTTAATTAACACATGATTTGTAACCCAGCCAATTAAAGTTGTCTAATTCCAAACAAACAAATATTCACAAAAGGCTAAGATGGTACCTTAAAAGAAATTAAAGAAAATGTGGAACACAAGGCCTTTAGGATTTTAGGGTTTATTCTCTGTTTGTTTGGTTCCCCAAAACCTTGCCTGAAATGGCACCAGCAACAATGCCAGCAAATTCAGGATCCTTCTTCAAAGAAGAGGCCATTTGTTGTACCAAAAACTCTTGCCAGACCGCTGCCTCCGCCGACTCCGCCGACACGTAATCTTTAGGACTCTTAAACAGTCCGTCTTCGTGAATCAAATCGAGGGTCACGGTGGCGCACGACGGCTTGATCGTCGCTAAGACCGGGACTGCGCTACTTTTCCCGCCATTGATAGACCTTAAAGAAAGCTCAGTTTGAAAATGGCTGGCATGGCTGTGTTCTCCTTCGTATGTGGCCACCAAAATTGTTGGATCTTCCAAACTTCTTTGCACCTAAAACAAACAAACAAGTAATTTATTTATTTATTTTCCTTATATAAAAACTTATCTTTTTAATTTTTTGTGAATCATCGACAAATTATCAGCTTTTAGAATGGTAATAGCATAAAGATTTTAACCCATCGAGATTAATTAGGCCTCGTTTCTTAACCATTTGATTTTTTAATTAAATCTATAAACACTCATTCAAACTCTAAATTTTGTTATCTACTTTTACCAATATTTTCAAACATCAAACCAAATTTTAAAAACTAAGATTAATTTGGTAACTATTTAGTTTTGGTTTTTATTTTTGAAAATTATGCCTACAAATACCTCTTCCACCTTTAGGTTTCTTGTTTTGTTATATACTCTCTACCCATGTTTTAAAAATTAAGCCAAATTTTAAAAACTTATTTTATTTTTAGATTTTGGCTAAGAATTCAACTCTTGTATTTAGAAAGATGCAAACTATGGTAAGAAAAGGAGAGAATATAGACTTAATTTTCTAAACATAAAACCAAAAAAACGAAATGAAACATAAAAAATATAGTTTTTAAAAACTTATTTTTATTTTTAGAATTTGGCTAAGAATTTAAAACTCTTACTTAAGAAAGATACAAATCATGGTAAGAATTTGAGAGAATTTAGGCTTAATTTTTAAAAGTCAAAAACCAAAAACTCAATGGTTATCCAACATCATCTTTAGGTTTTTTGTTTTATTTAATTTGTTTCTTATCCTAACTATTTCATAATATAAATTGAAGAAGTAGTTCATCGTTTTTTATTACAAAATATACATAATAAATATTTTAAAAAGTAATATACCATAATAAGTTTGAATAATATGGTAATTGTAATTAATTACTAGTTTTCATGTAAACTATTTATTTTAATTCTAATTTAAGAGAACAAAAAACCACAATAGTTATCCTGTTCGTAACAAAGAAAAAGAAAAGATTTTTTTTATCAAACATAATTACGAAAAAAAACAAAAACATTATCAATCGAGCGATGATTCGTTAAGTGCTTTTAAGCATAGTTTGAAAGTTTTTGAGGGATTATACCTTCTTTTTGACAGGACAATTTGGTGCAGAGGAGCATTTGAAGTAAGCTCTTGGAGAAGGGTTGTCTCTTGTGACTTTTTGCCCATACTTCCTCCATTGATACCCATCTTTCACCACCTTTTTCATAAATATCATTCACACTAATTAAATTAGGGTTTCTCAATCAAAGCCCTCATTAACAAATTCAAGTTTTGTCTCAAAAATTAATGTAGCTTTCTTCTCATTGAGCTTATTAATTAAGTTATAATCTGTTTAGATATCAAAAGGGAATATGAAATAATTAAAATAGTGTTTGATAATAATCATGATCCAAGTTACCTTAATCTATAGGATTACATAACATTCTCTTTAATTTTCTCCCCTAGGTTCTAGCTTTAAACCTTGCCTGAAATAAAAGAACAATAACAATATATATAGGAGTTTATATTGGGGAGTGGGGTTTAGAAATCACATACCAATCTCAATCTTTACAAGTCTCCTTACCCAAATTCAACAAAACAAACTACTAAATCCAAGCTTAAAAAGTCAACTTTTTTTTGTTTTTTGTTTTTTTGAGTTTGGCTAAAATTTTAAAAAGAAACAAAAAAATATGAACAATCTCTTATATATATCTCTAAAAAAATAGAAAACCGAAAACAGAAACTGTAATGGAGGCGAAACCCTAATTAGTAATCTCTAAAACCCAACTTAGGGGTTTTGTTGAAAAACATGCCAAAAAAAGAAACTAGGGTTACAAAAATTACCAAGCTTGGATCTGATGCATCTTTTTGCACAAAAACCTTAGAAACTTTTGAGTTTCCATTTAGTCTTGGCCTCTTAAGCCACCTGTTGAAATCTTCATCTCTTGTGCTGCAAATCCCTTCAAAGTTCTCATAATCTTCTTCTCCTTCTGCCCTTCTCTTCCTTGAACAAACACCTTCCATTTCTGGGTTTTGCTTTTGGTTGCTCAACAAATACATCACTTGCTTCTGAAGATTAATGTATTTCTCATACATTATTCTTAGCATTTGACTTAGCTTCCCATTCTCTTGGATTTTTCTATCCAACTCTTGTTCCAATGTCACGCTTGAATCACTTCCCTGCATTTGGATAAGTGATTCGAATATGGAACTCGTTAATTTTTTCAAAATAAAAAAATCCGAAAAAATTGTATCCATGAATTTTTCCATTTTGTGTTGGTAGTTTTTGAGTATGTTAGTGTTTGATTATTGTCTTGAAATTTGATCAACTTAAAATTAGGGTCATGAGGAAATTGAAATTTGCTGTATAATCATTAGTTAATTGGTATTTTTTTTTAATATTATGTAACACTCCACTCACTTCTAACCTAGAAGTAAAGACTATTATATATAGTAAAAATAGAGTTGAAAACACACATATATATGTTAATAATAAGAAGAAATTAAACATGACTTATGGGGTTAATTACCTTATTTGCCAAGCTCAGTGAGAGTTTTTCTTTATCTCCATAGCTTTCTCCTTCAAACTGATCTCTTTTCTGCTTTTAAAAAAATATAAATAATAAATAATAAGTTAAACAAATCCATTATGTTAGATCAAACTCACCATATAAAACAGCCAAAAAACAAAAAAAAATCAAATTAAAAGAGAAATTAACTTACTGTTAAATGAATAGCCTCATCCATGGTTGAATTAGCATAAGAAGAATTAGGATCCACATTAAGGTCCAAAAAAATATCCATTATATATATATATATATATATATTAGTAATTTCAGATTAAAAAAGAAAACAAAGGTTGAGATTTTTTTTTTATTGCTGCATGAAAGGAAGAATTAGAAGAAATTAAGAAGAAAATTTGGGGGTTTTTTGTGAAGAAGAAGAAGAAGAATGATTTTGCAGAAAATTGAGTGATTATAAACAGAAGACTTATATATAGAGAGAAAAAATAAAATAAAATAAAATAAAAAGGCAAAAAGAAAGAAGAATTTGCAAATAAGGGTCTGTGTGTTTGTCTGTGTGTTGTGGGGTTGGGTGGGTCCCATTCTTCTGGAAAAAGTCGGTTTTGGAATTCTTTTCTTAGTCCACCCCTTCAATCTTCATTATTTACATATATCACACTTTTTTTTTCTGCTTTTTTAATTTTGTTTTGTGGTTATTTGACTTTGAAAGTAGAGTGGAACGGTTGACTTGAGTGTGTAAGGGTCCCACACGCTTTTGAAAATGAAATGACTTTTTTGCTCACATTGTATTTTGAATGGGGAATTAGAGGTTTGATTTTTTTTTTTTTAAATTTTATTTTATGAGTGAAAAAATTATTTTGATTCGTGTAGACTTAATTCTATTTTAGTCTCTGTAATTTTAAAATTTGTATGAAAACTTTTTCATTTTCTATTGTTATTTGGTAAGAAACGAATTTGTTTGATGATTCATCAGGTTTCTTATAATTCTCAAATTGAGATTGTGTTTTAGAAACCACTTTTTTTTTTTTTTTTTTTTTTTTTTTTTTTCATGTTCTATTTCTTTTTCCTATTTGTATGTTCATGTTTGATCTTTCCTTTGTTGGTCATGGGGTGCTCATACATCCAAATCCAGATACAAGTATTAGTTTTGAGTCCCAAATAATATAGGAACTGGCATCAAACGAGATCTTAAGTATTTGATTTTAATCTATATATATATATTCAATGTATCTTAAAATTAATTGTTTAAGTTTTCCTCTCTAAATTTTGGAAACAGGTTTACATTGTATTTTTTTTATTATTAAATTACAAATTTTATCCTTGATTTTTTTTTTAAACGTGTCTAATAGGTTCTTGAATTTTCAAGTTAAGAAGATAGCATAATTCGGACCGAAAGTGACAACTTAAGTCTAAAATGAGCCTAGAAAAAGGGGATGGCTTAGGCCTTGACTCAAGCTAGCATGCTCGGCCTCGAGTAAGTTTGAGGTCAAGCCTAAAAAAACACCTAATAGGCATGCCCCAACCCAAGGGATCACCTTAGTGATAGAGAAAACTAACATGCAACGGAAAAAATCAGAATCAATAAACACTCTAATTACACTTAATTCGAGTTTAAAAACATGCATTAAAACAACTTTTAAAAGAGGGTTTCAAGAGCATATTATTTTTGATGAAAACTCTTCAAATTCTTGCTTAATTCCACAAATTTGTCCTTCGATCTTTCAATAGACCACAAAGAGGATCTTCTCTACTATCCTCTAACTCAGATTGTGTGGTGAAAACACTAAATTGAGGATAATTAGGTGAGGAAACAAAGAGGATTTGAGAGACCACAGAGGGTTTTTGGTTTTCAATTTGCATCAACCTTAAAATATGAAAATTGAACCTTTTTATTTGTTCAGTTCATGCAGACACTGGAAGATAATGCTGATTCACACTCTCAAAAGCATTAATTCAAATGACTAGGTGTTTAATTTGGGGAAAACCACGTAAGCAAACAAAAAATTGGAAAATTCCACTAAAGTAGAGTTTCCAATTTTATTTTTCAAAATTTAATTTTGATTTTCAGCAAAATAAAAAATAAGTTTTCAAATATGATTTTGAAAAATGAAAAATGTTTTAATTTAAACAATTAATTAAATAAATTTAATTAATTAATAAATTAATAATTTGGTATCAAATATTAAATTAATCAAACACCTAATTGATACATAAATCATATTCATGTATTTAAATCAACATTTAAATATTATAATCTCTCCGATTACATTTAATTTCATTGATTTAAATGTTTAATTATATCAAATATAATTATCCAAACCCTAAATTGAATTTGAACACTTTAAATTCAAAACCCGAATTTCGATTTTGAACATTTCAAGTCCGCTCAATTCACTAATCCAAGATATAATTTTACAAGCTAGTAGAGGGACCTAATGGACCTATAGATCCTGATCTCCACTGATTTGACATTAATAGGCCAAACTCTTTAGACCGAATTAATTAATATTCGTTACTATCGAGACATACCACTATAGCTCGATAATTGCACTCTCCTCACTGTAGATATATTTCTATCCACTTTAACCATAATCAGTAAGTCGATCCTCCACAGGTTGTTCGTTTTTACAGCTAGATCAAAATTACCGTTTTATCCCTGTAAATACATCTTGCTCCTTAAACTCCCACCGATCCTTTATTGAACAATTTAGTTTATAGTCCAACTAATAAACCATGATCCTCTCGATCATTAGAGGGTAGGGCCCAGTTGTTCAAGATCAGGAATCAGTACTTAAGAGAACAATCTATCTACCAACACTAAGTCGGGTAGGAGTGAATTCCATCTTGCAGAACTATGTCTCCAACTATCTATTCGGTCTAATCCCCAAAATTGGAGACTTATTGAGCAGTGCTGTTGGACTACTCTCACCTATGCAGATCAAAGGATAATCCCGAATAAATAGGAGTTCATAGTAAGCTCAGGATTAAGATCGAGTTACCCTAGGTCATTGAATTTGAAATAGTAAGTTTTAACAGTAAACGGTCATTATAAAAAAAAATGACTATTTCGAGGTCCAGTCTTATGCAAACTCATTGCATAGAATGCCTCCACTCGCATGTCTCCACATGAATGATTTTGGGATCATATCATTTGTATCAGTATTCAAAGTGGTCCGTATTCAATAGTGTCACAAGGATGATGTACCCAATCTTATTTGTATACTTATGGATCATTTTGGCTATATACTAAAACTTCATCCACTTTTATGTCTCCTCGTAAAGTTAAAGTATTCATATTATAGCCATGGATTTGTTTATTAGATTTTTATAATAGAATGTAATATCAATAACAATTTATTGAATGAAAAACTCAATAATACTTTTATTGATAAATAGAATATGTTAACATTTACGAACTACGAGTTTTAAGACACTCCCAATAATCTCTCACTTGGACTAATACTCCAATGAGTTACGAATATATACAAATATATAATGTTTACAATGTTGAGAAATTAGAGAGAAAATACAATAAACTAGGACATTTATATAACATAGACATTCTCCCACTTGTCTTAGATTATAAAACTCATAGTCCTAGTCTGACCAGGTGGCCCTCGAACACTTTAGCTGAGAGGGCCTTCGTAAGCGGATCAACACGATTATCTTCTGAGGCTATCTTCATGACTATCACGTCTCCTCAGTGTACGATCTCCCTGATGAGATGGTATTTTCTTTTGATGTGTTTTCCACATTTGTGGCTTCTCGATTCCTTTGAATTGGCAACAACTCCACAATTATAGAGTGATGGGCAGATGCATATTTGGAACTACTTCCAAATCCATCAGGAACTTATGTAGCCACATTGCTTCTTTAGCTTCTTCAAATGTAGCTACATATTCAGCTTCCATTGTGGAGTCAACGATACAACTATGTTTGATGCTTCTCCACACTATAGCTCATTCATTAAGAGTAAAAACTGATCCTAAAGTAGATTTCCTCGAATTTACACCAGTTTGAAAATCAGAACCAGTGTATCCTGTAAGAATCAAATCCTTAGACCCATACACGAGCATATAGTCCTTCATTCTTTAGAGATGTTTGAGGATGTTCTTAATAGCAGTCCAATGACCGTGTCTAAGGTTAGACTGAAACCTGCTAACAAGTCCAATTGTAAAGCATATGTCAGGACGTGTACACAACATAACGTACATTAGACTCCCAACTGCTGAAGAGGAATTCTTTTCATTTCTTTAACTTCTTGAGGTGTCTTAGGACACTGCTCATTTGACAAATAAATTCCATGTCTAAAAGGTAACATATCATTTTTGGAATTTTGCATATTATATCTTGACAATATTTTGTCAATATAAGATACTTGAGATAATGCTAGGATTCTGTTTTTGTGATTTCGAACAATTTGGATCCCAAGAACGTACTAAAAATCTCCTAAATCTTTCATTTAGAATTGTGATGCTAGCCATCTCTTCACATCAGCAAGGAAACTTGTCTCATTCTCAATGAGCAAGATATCATCAACATAAAGTACCAAGAAAGCTACAATTTTGTTGACTATCTTCTTGTAAACACAAGGCTTGTCAACATTTTGTTCAAAGCCATAAGATTTAATCGTAGTGTCAAATTTTATATTCTAAGATCTAGATGCTTGTTTGATCTATAAATGGATCTTTTAAGCTTGCAAACTTTTTTCTCTTGACCCTGTTCAATGAACCCTTTTGGTTGAGACACGAAAACACTTTCATTAAGATAGCCATAAAAAAAGGCTGTTTTTGACATCCATTTTTCATATTTCATAGTCATAATATGCGACAATGGACAAAAGTATTATGATTGATTTTATCATGGCAACAAGAGAGAAGGTTTCTTCATAGTCTACCCCTCTCTTTGGGTAAAACCTTTTGTCACAAGTCTGGCTTTATAGGTCTGCACCTTACCGGTGGTCTTGTTTTCTTTTGTAGATCCATTTGCAATCATTAGGTTTAACCCTATCTGGTTGATTTACAAGTTCCTAGATAGAATTGAAATACATTGACTCTATTTCTAGGTCCATGGCTTTTATCCATTATTCCTTATCAACATCTTCCATTGCCTATTTGAAGGTCAATTAATCCTCTAGGTCATCATCAGGTATGATGACCTAAGTTTCTGTTAAACCCATGTAACGGTGACGCTGATGAACAACCTCCCACTACGACGAGAAAATCTCAACTCTTGAGAAGGATGTTATGGGGCAAAAACTGTTGTTGATGGACCTGCTTGATCAACAACTTTTGTTGATTTATCTGTAGTGTCTCTGGTCATTTCACTAAATACTAGTTTACTACGAGGTTGATGATTACTAATATGTTCTTCTTACAAGAATGTAGCATTTGTCGATACAAATACTTTATCTTCTTGAGGATCATAAAATAGTCCATCTTTTGTTTCTTTAGGGTATCCTACAAATAGGCATAATTTTGAAGGTTGATCCAATTTCTTAGGATTTTGCACCAACATGTGTATTGGGCATCCCAAAATTCTAAAGTGATGTAAACTACCTTTACGTCCTCTTCATGACTCATACAGTGTTTCAGAAACATTTTTTAAGGGAACCATGTTCAAAATATATACAACAGTCTGTACTGTATACCTCCAAAAGAATTTAGGTAACTGAGTATAACTTATCATTGAACGAACCATGTCCAACAAAGTTCAATTTCTCCTTTCTACAACACCATTCTGTTGTGGTGTTCCAGGTGCTGTGAGTTGGGATTGAATACCATGGTCTACTAGATAGTTTTGGAATTGTAAATCCATATACTCATCACCTCGATCTGATCGAAGTGTTTTAATTCTTTTACCTAATAAGTTTTCAACTTCTATCTTAAATTCTTTGAACTTTTCAAGAGTTTTAGACTTGTGACTCATTAAGTAGATATAGCCATATCTCGAATAATCATCAATAAAATTAACAAAATATTCATATCCTCCTCGAGTTTTTACATTCATTAGACCACAAAGGTCTGAATGAATAAGTTCTAGAGGTTCTTTGGCTCTAAGACCTTTTCCTATAAAAGATCTTTTGGTCATTTTACCCTCAAGATATGATTCACATGAAGGTAATGAGTTGTCTTCTAACTGGTTTCGATGACCATTTTTTTACTAATCTCTCAATCCTGTTGAGATTTATGTGACCAATTCTTAGGTGCCAAAGATAGCCATTGGGAGAAATCTTTCACTTTTTATTTGAGTTTTTTCCGTTTTAAACATCTCTATATTTAAAATGGATTTTGTGTTAGTTGTTTTAACACATACAAGTTATTTAGCAGAACAAATGTGAACACCTCTTGAACTAATGAATCCTTCATTGATATCAAAAGTTACTTTGTAAATATTTTCTAGCAAACAAGAAACAGAGATCAAGTTCCTTTTCATTTTTAGTACATAATAAACATTTTCAAGCAAAATGTAAGAATCTCCAAAATATAACTTGACGTCTCTCGTTGCTTCTGCTGAGATGACTTCACCTGTTTCCACCTCGAAAGTCATTTCATTCTCTGAAAACTGAGTCTAAGAACTAGTTTCCTGAAGAAAGTGCAAATATGGTTAGATGCGCCTAAATCTAATATCCAGGTTAAGTAAGAACTTTCCACTAAACATGTTTCAGTTACAAGTAAATCTGATTTACCTTGTTTTGCCTTTTCAACTCTCTTTTCAGCAAGATACTGTGGGCAATAGCGTTTCCAATGCCTGTCTTCCTTACAGTGGAAACATTTTTCTTTTGGTGCTTTATTCTTGCTGTTATTAGAAGGGGTTTTCTTCTTCCCTTTTCCTTTCTTCTTCATCTGGATACTCTTATCCTTTGAAGAAGAAACAAACTTCTTTTTCTCAGAAGGTTTCGTTCCAGAGGAGGATCCTTTCAGAGATTTCTTTTATGAAACAATATTTGCTTCACTTTCCTTATTTTTCATCAAGGATTGATAAGTCTGTAGTTCATTCAGAAGAGTGGTCAAATTGTAATCAATCTTATTCATTACAACATTAGTACAAAATGTCAGAAAGCTCTTCAGAAGAGATTCCATTATCATACTAACTTGACTTCTTTCATCTATGACAGTGCCATGAGCTTCCACAATGTTAAAATGGATCATCATATCTAGAACATGTTCTCTAATAGAGGTCCCTTCTTTCATGTGGGAGTTATAGACATAATTAATAGCTTCATGTCATATCGAGAAAGAGGGTTGCCCGAATATCTCTTGCAACAACACCATGATCTCACGTGTAATACCCATGGCTTCATGCTTATTATTGAGTACATTAGATATGCTCGCTAAGATATAGGTTCTGGCCTTCTCATTAGCCTGAACCCATTTGTCATAGGTTTTTCAAACATTTTAATTAGCGTTTGAACTGGGAAGAGGAGAACATTTCTGGGGTTGATGCCCTAAAGTCTCGTGTCCTGTAGTTTGTAAAGAGTTTGTACGAACGCTTGTGTTGTATAATATATGATATTTACTTCACATTTTATTTTTTGCTCTATTGTATGTTTTATTTGCTTTACCACAAACCAATAAACATAAAATCCCTAGTTATCTATATGTAACTCAAGCATGTATGTGGTGACATACAAGTGGATCATGTCTTGAGAGATAACCAAAATGGTTTGTAGTATATGGATATAGGAGGGAAACCTTATCCTGGTAACGCTACGGATGCGACCCGCTTTGTGGAATGGTCATAAGTGTTGTGACTCGTCATAGAGGATTTGATCCTGATCATTCGTGTTGGGGTCATGCAAGCGGAAGCATCTTTTATAAAGAGTTTGTATAAGACTTAACCACGAAGTGTTAACGTCTCATTATATAACATCGTTCATGCAGAGACTTCACTTCATTAGGATGACCATAGGTAACATGACCTCAATCCTGAGTGAGTTGGGAACTCCTGCCATTGAGGGCGGTCCTTTGATTTGTATGGGTGCGAGTGGCCAGGTCGCCGATTCAAACCTACCATTTTGGGGATTCGTCTGATTTGGGAGCTGGAAACTCGGTTACACAAGATGGAATTCACTTCTTCCCCGAGACAGGGGTAAGTAGATAGATAGCTCCCTTAAGAACTGATTCCAGGGCTTGAACGATGTAGCGTCACACACCTTCTCTTGGCCTGAGAGGTATTCACACATAATTGGAACTGATTCCGGGGCTTGAACGATGTAGCGTCACACACCTTCTCTTGGCCCGAGAGGTATTCACACATAATTGGACTATGTTGTATTGTTCATTAGAGAAATCAGTGGTACTTAAGAAGTGAGATGTAACTACAGGGGCAAAATGAAAAATTGGCCCAGCTGTACTTACGAGCATATGTGAAGGGTCATCGTACTCATGATTAGTTATATTTGATGGACACAGAAATATATCTATGGTAAGAAGAGTTTAGCTGTTGGTCTTTAGTGGAATGCCTGACAGTTAACGAATGGTGGATCTCGTGGCTAAAGAGTTTAGTCAGCTATTCACGTACCGTTAGAGTTTCGAGTCACAGGTCCCTTAGGTCCCCTGGGTAGCTTGGATAAAGTCGAGAAACAGTGTTTGGGTTAATTTGAAATGTTCAAATTGACAAGAGAGAGTTTGATTATATATGATATAATTGAACTGGTTGATTATATATGATATAATTGACTAAATGTATGAGATACATTATTTTTGGAGAAAATTTAGATATAAATATGATTTATATCATGTGGAGGAGAAATTACTATAGTAGATATGTGATATCAAAGTATAGGGTAAGAATATAATATGGTTATATTTATTAATTATTAAATTAGTTAATTATATGATAATTGGCCTAAAATTTCTCTCAGACGTGCGTTAGTAGAAGCAGTTGCTTCGGTTATGGTAATCGAAGAATAAAATGAAAATTAGTTTCATTTTACAAGATTCAGAAAAATTGGCATCGATGTGGAAACATAAACTATTGCATAGTCGAGAGCCTATACGATAGTCGCTCAGCGCCTAAACGATCGCATGCTAGTTCCTAAATGATCGCTTAATTTTCCTAAACAATCGCATAGTATGCCATGTTTTCTAAACGATCGTCCACCTTTTTACTAAATGATCACTTAGTATAACCTACACGATCGTGTAGCTTCTTCTAAACGATAAGTATTTAGCTATACGACAACTTTCTTTTCTCTCCCACTTGCTTATTGTCTACACAATTAGTTCTTTCTCCAACCTCTACCAAACTCACCAAAGACCACACTTTGGATTCTCACTCCGAGAATACCAAGGGCTCCATTTTGGTGGTGTCGTCCCCATTGCGTTCACTTGTTCGTGATAGTTCGTGCTATTGCAGACGACTTGTTTGCTAGGCGATAGAGATCGCATAAAGGTCTTCCACTGCGTTGAGTTCCAAAGCTTGAAGAGGGTCTTCAATTGGTATGAGAACTCTTTCCCTTATTCTTTAGTGTTCAAAGTATGCCTTCAATTATTGTTTGTTTGCATAACTATATGTTAGAATGTATATGTTATATTTCAGTCACGGTGAAATCGGAAAGATCCGAATGTGCTCATGGATGCTCTTCGTTAAGAGATCCTTTAATTCCATCGTTAAAACAAACCTCAAATCGTCAACGACTAGTATTGTATTTATATTTAACTTCCAATTTGAGTACCTTTCTCCGTTGAATTTATCAGAAGCTAGTAGTTGTATAATCGAGTTCGATATTGATGAAATTTAAAGAAATTCTATTAGACTTATTGCATTAAACCCAATTTTAACAAAAGTAATGAAGGATCCATATTTATTCATTTGCAACGATATTTTAGTGAGTCAGAATAGAAGCTACCGAGGGTAGTAAAAAAATTCCTTCACTGAAGCAAGACAATCTTGACCAAATACTATATTCAGAATAACTCTTATTTCTATAGTCATTTAGTTACCATTTTTGTTCAAGAACTTATTAATATTCTAATGATTCTTGTAAGTGCGACCCTCCATTTTCAGATTTCATAGAACGGTATGAATATGCCCCCAAAAATATAGAAAATGTTCAAAAAGGAACTATAAAACCCTATTGATTTCTGAAATTTTGGTTGTTTCAAATCTTATGCTACAATCCTCCGAGGGGATCACCGTGGTTAACGACTAGCTAGTGCCGCCTAAGAAATAAAAGCGTATTATTTGGAACTACTTCCAAATCTGTCATGAACTTACGTAACCACACTGCTTCTTTAGCTACTTCCAAATCCAACCCAATAAGTCATAAGATAATCCCAATGCAACTTCAAAATCCTATGAGGATTGCTCTAGGTTAAATATACCTATTAATATATCATGATAGCTCCAAGGAGAGGTAAGTTCATTTTAATACTCAAACTCTCTACTTGCTACACTTATATGCTTTCTTACTTAAGAATTGAAGCCTGTGTGGCCAGCACCACACTGGTGTGTAGAACTTTCCATTTTATAGGTTACATTTTTCTCTGAATTAAAAATTTATGGTTGTTGTCACATGAAAGTTATGTGCATTTTTTCCTATCCGAATTTCGACATCAACATCTATTAAGCACACAATTGGAAGTTTAATGACATATTAGATCATTTTGAAGGTTGGGTGACAAGATGGGCACATACACCTTTTTTTTAGAATCTAAAACTATAATAATTTTTTCTCTTATATATTACTAATATACTATTTTTTCCATATATCTATAAAATACATTATTGATACATCAAGTATATTTTAATACATGTGTAGGCATGTATTTGTAAAATGTGTCATCTGACCATTAATTTTGATTTAAACCATATATCCTATTATTCCAAATCCCCAAAATTTTAAGCTTTCATAAAAATTTCTAGTAATAGTGTCGACGAGTTTCTAAAAAAAAAAAAAGATGAGGGCTAAACTTGTAATTTCCTTTCCCTTTAAAATTGATTATTCTTAGAACAATACATATTGAAGCTTGTATTTGTTGGTTCGTGGTTAGCGATGGACCACATATTGATGTCATTAATTGGACGCTTTTTCTTTTTCTTTTTTTCTTTCTTTCTTTTCAAAAGATAAGTTCATGCAAAATAGTCTTACTTTTTAAATTTCATAAAAAAGAATTATACCAATAAATTTGTTGAAATATTATAGACCAAAAAAGAAAAAAAAAATTATACGTTTAATTGGGTCATCTCTTATTTTATATACTACTATTGGTTGGCGTACTACTTAAGAAATTAAGGGATATATTTCAAAATTTTTGGTCCCTTTTACTTTTTAATGCTACAAACTACTTTTGTCATGTCTAACCTTTTATTTATTTTATTTTTTTTGCTAAAGAAAAATTAGAAAAGTTAATTCTTCCATAGGTAAAAGGAATAACTTTCTACAATGCACGAATTTTAATTATGGTTTCAAAAAGGATAACATAAAGATATTATATATTTGCATGTGAGCTCACAATAAGCTTTATCTTATTAAGTTCAAATAGGGATTTGAAATTTGAACTTTTGATCGAATATATAATACGTTAATTAGTTGATAACTATATTTAAGTTAACAATTATAATCATTAAGACGAGCATAGTCAATGAAGCACAGATATTTTATGTGAGGTAAATTATCAGTATCAGACATGTATCAAATACTGATACTTCCAGATACTTCACACATATGTATCTGACATGCGATTTGACGTATCTATTTCTACGTGTATCTTTTTTTAAAGAAAAAAGACAAGCAACTCATCTAATCTTTCTCAATCTAAAACCAGACAACCTATTTAAAAAACTCACTACTCGAGTCCAAAACTAAAAGGAAAAAAATAAATAAAAGACCAAACCCTAGAATCATCTAATCTTCATCTTCACATTTGAGTCCCCACAAAGTCCATCAAAATATAAATCATTTGGATATCTTCAACCATTCAATAAAGAAGTTTTTCGTTTATCTTCATACTTCTCCATCTAATCTTCTTCTTCTTTGTAACATGAGTCACTTTTTTATTGCATTTTATTAACTATTGTACTTCAACATCTCTTTCACTTTGGTCAATATGTCCTCAAGCTCGAACTCATACTAGTTTACGGGAAACACGGTCGATCATCACTTTCGCTTTAAATCAATCTCGCTCATCTGGTCTGCCGGTCAAATCTTAGCTGTTGTTTTTTTTTATTATTGTATTTCAGTGTTTGTATTATAATTTGTTCTATTGTTATTAACTTGTATGCTAAATTTATCTATATCTTAGATTTTTTTAAGAAAAAGAAAATGTATCTTCAATGTTTTAGTATCCTCGTTTTTTTTAAAAATATATATTATAAAAATATATAAAAAATGACGTATCCGTATCTTAATTTTTTTAGAAATCGAAGAATCGTCGTATCTGTATCGTGTAACCGTATTTGTATATGTGCTTCATAGAACATAGTTATCTTGCATAAGTTTGTATCATCAACCTCATATTTAGGGTTCAATTCTCACATCTCACATATTTGTCAAAGAAAAAATGTTAGCGATTTTGTCAATCTTTAAATTTATGATAATTTATTTTATATATTAAAACTCGATGTAACTTATATATAATTTGAGAGTTTTAACGAGTATTAAAATTAGTTTTAGATTGTGTGTTTAATAACTTATAGGAGCTTACCACAAAAAAAAAAAAAAAAAAAAAAAAAAAAAAAAAAAAAAAAAAAAAAAGAAAAAAGAAAGAAAAAAGAAAAAAGAAAAAAAGATACAACTTAATAGTTAATTCATTCTCTAACAAAGATTCAATTCTCTACTACCACATTTCTTGATTTTTTTAAATAATAAAAAAAATTAGAGTTTGAAATATAATATAGATGGTATCATTATAAGTTTATGATGGTCTACCTATCATTAAACAATAGCTTAAGAAACTACTCACATACTATATTTGTACGTATCTACTTAATTAATTTTTTTTAATTCATCTAAAAATGTAGAATCAGATTGAATTATCAACCTCTGAAATTGTGATTAGCGTCTTATCTACTAAAATTTGTTCGGATTGACACTTATATTATACACTTACTTAATTTTAACTTCAAGTTATATCATGCCAAAAGATCAAGTTCTTCTAAGTTATACAAATTCAATGAGGTTAGTCAACTTGACCATGACTTAAACAATTAAAAACTACATTTTTAGATGTGTTAAAGGTTTAAATCTCTACTGTGTATCAAACATTCCTGTATAGGATGTGTAACAATTTATAATTTTACACTTAATCATTTAAAGATTTAACTTCTACCACAGTAATAATTCTAAATTTATATCTACTGTTAATTAATTCAACTTGTAATTAAAGTTTATTTAATTCAAAGAAAAACATAATTTCTAATGGTCAAGAATAGACGACGCAACAGTTAAGAAAATGTAACTAAATCATGTGACTATAAGTAATAATGTTTAGTGTACAATAATCTTAATCAACTTTAATTATGTGACATATATGATTCTTTCTCCACAAGAGTGTTCCTTTTTTCCCTAACACGGGATTTTCTTTTTGTTACGCCAATTAATTAGATATACTTGGAAACTTTTACGTCACATTGAATGTTTTTTCATACTATATAAGTATAAATAAGGTTTCCTAATTATTTTATGTTCAAACCTATCTTAACAAACTTTATAGTGAGAATTTTTTCCATAAAGAAAAACTATAGAGAAAAATCCTTCATCTAATAGTTATGGGATCGAGTTAAAAAGAAGAAATCTAAAGTTACTTTAGAGGTGTATATAATATATGGTTCAAAATTCGTATTATTGATGTTAATCTTAACTTAGAGGTTAAAATGTTTACCACGTCTTTATCTTTTTTAAAAGATGGAATATATTAAAATCTCGCAAGATTTTCTTGACGACTAAAGTATGGTTTGATAACGATTTGATTCTTAGTTTTCCGTTTTTCTCAAAATTATGCTTGAGTCCAGTTGTTGAGGTCCCACATTTATTTTTTTTTTCTTTTGTAATTTGTGTTGCTTTTCAAGTTTGGGAAAAAGTTTACATGTATTTGGGAGAGGATAATGATAGAATTTTGGTTTAAAGATGGACTAAGAAATTTTAAAATATTTAAATTGTACTTTTTTTAATACATATTTGCTTTATATAAAATTAAAGGGGTAGGTTATTTGTTCAAAAGAATATTTGCTAATTATGTATTTTTTTAATTAAATAAGCATATTTATTATTTTTAATTTTTAATTAAAATGTAGCTTTTTTTAACTTATAAATCATATTTTTTAATTTAAATATTGTAATTAGTATAATTTTAGGATGAAGTCATTATGTGGGATGAAATTTAGACTTGTTACAAGAAGTAATTAATATCTTAACCAATTGAATTTTGTTTGAATTGATTTGTATGATTGACAATGATTAATGTCAATCATAACGATTAGTCTATTAATCTATGTTACTATTTTCTGATTTTACTATATGTGCAATCACATTTCTAACTTGATCACATTAGGTAAAGTTTTGAAACTACTCTCAAATTTTATAGTCTATATAATAAAATAATATTTTTTAAAGCAATACTCAGGTATAATTATGCTCTCCCTTCCCCAACATACATGAAAAAACTATTTTTAATATTTTTTTTAAAAAAATAATTTATCACATGATAATTTTTGCAGTAAGGCAGTTGGTTGCACTCAATTTTTTTTTAATATATACACATAAAAATGATAGTAGTAGTAACAAATTTGATTAATTTTATATTATATATATTTTATGAAATTTAAGTATTTGTTGCGCCTTTAAAATATATTATATTAAAGTATGGTCTCCTCAAAATATATCTTGGCCTGCTTCCTTATTGGTTATTTGCTATGCTTTCAATTTTTTTCTCACACAAAAAAAAGTTTGAATTCTTGGGGAAAAAAATTAAAACTAGATTTAATTTTTAGTTTTCAAAATATACCAATTAAAAAATGGGCCATAATATGGAAGTATGTTTATAAACTTAATTTTTCAAAAGACAAAGCAAGCATAGCTCGACTAACATACGGTTGTCTGTGGTTTGATTCTCCATATATTCTTATTGTACTAAAAAAATTTAATTTCGAAAGTAAAAAAAGAAAAAGAAAGAAGATTATCAAGTGGAGCCCGAATGTAGAAAGATTCGATGATTGTCATATGAGATTAATCAGAAGTGTATAAGTGAATCTGTCAACTTGGGTATAGATAATCAACTAGTTAAGGCATGTATTCTCGACAAAAAAGTCAGATGTTCAAATATTTATTCTTGCATGTTATTGTTGAACTCCCATATAAAAGAAAACAAACATGGTAGTACTCAACGACAATTGACATGCACTTTTCTTTTGAAATCGGAGATTTAATCTCTCGTTTCTACAATTGTTTTACGAAAAAATAAATAAATAAGAATTTCTCACACATGAATTTTTACAAGTTTGAAAAAAAGGCTGGAAATAAATATTTTTGCAGCAGCAAAAATTAAAAATGGCCCAAAATGCAATTTTCTTCAGGAGTTTGAGTTTATATACTTTATACTAAATTGATTTCTCTCTCCTCTTTTTTTAGTCAAACTTAGTAAGAATGACGATTTGATATTTAGTTCATATTCTTTTCGATTCTATCTTATCGCTTTTGTTTTTATTACATTTTTTCCCTTCTGAATTAGAATCATATGCTATTGCTTTTATTTATTTATTTAGATCATAAATACAACTTCGATTTGATATTTAGTTCATATTCTTTTTAATTTCCCTTATCATTTATCTTTTCGTTTAATTCAATATACTTTTAAATAAATATTTTCTCATTTAGAAAACTGTGATTGAATATATTCTAAATTCTAATACTTTTGAATTTAGTTTTAGACAACTGTGATAAATTCAGTTCCAGATCTACTTTCTTTCTTTCTTTTTCTTTTTCTTTTTTCTTTTCCTTTTCTTTTATTTATTTAATCAATTTCATTTACTAATAAAAATTTAGAAAACTAGTTTTTAAACTTAAATTAGTTTGATGAACATTTTGTGATTAACTTCGAAAGAGTAATATTAAATGAGATTTAAAAATAAATAAAATATATTTTCTTAGTTCAATATGAGATGAGTGTTTATATCACTATGCTAGTTAAAATGTGTATTTTGAATTTTAAATATCAAGATATTATTTTTCAGAAAATAGTGTTTGCATATATTCTAAACTCAAATACTTTTTGGAATGTTTTTTTTTCTTTTTTACAGTTAAGAAAACAGAGATAAATTCAGTTCTAGATCTTTTTTTTTTTTTTTTTTTTTGAAAGCTTGGTTTGGGGCCATAGACATTATTATTATTATTATTATTAGAGGAATTTTCATAGATAAGAAAAATATCAAACTATTTATAGAAATAGTGTAAAAAAAAGATTTGTATCAATTTCTATCACTTATTAATGATGGACTTTTATCCGTTTTATCATTAATAGATACTGATAGACTTATATCAACCTCTATCAATGATAGAATTTATTTTAGTCTTTACCACCGGTAGAATAATAACAATAACAATAACAACTTCTATCGGTGTCTATCTATGATCAACAATGTCTATCACAATTATAATTAATTTTTTTGAAATATTTTTCTTATTTTTCTATTTTTGAAAATTCCCTTCTTCTTATTATTATTATTATTGAGAAGTATAGGCATTTGATTTAATCAATTTTGGTTTCACTTAATAATAGAAATCATAAATCTAATTTTACTTCACTATAAATAAAGCTATAATATATTTTGGAGGGTAACAAATAACTAAATTATAACATATTAAAATAAATAGCGTTCAATAACCGAGCTCAATTTTATATTGTGGTTGATATTTGTGATTTTTTTTAGAAAATTAGGATAAACACGATAAGTAGCATTTTTAGGGATAATAACTGAGTGTGTAACAAAATTTAAAAAAAATTGTAAATATAACTAATTCTATCACTAATAAACTCCTATCAATGATATAGTTCATCACGGATAGACTTCTACCACCGATATGGTCTATCACTAGACTATCTAAATTTTGTCATATTTGTAATTTTTTTTACATTATGTTATATCTGCTAATAATTTTGACCTGATTACCATATTTATAATGGTCAATTTTTTTACATTTTTTAAAAGAAAAATGTGGGTGAATTTAGCAAAAAATTAAACAACGGGTAAAAAATTGAAATTGCAGTCCAAGTCTAGGGGTTCAAGTGGATGAAATTGAATAAATTAGTTTTTTCACCCCTAAAATCCTTTCTATAATATTTTTATTAACACATAGAAGATATATAATTATAAAATTTATTGGGACTTCAAATTTTTTTTTCATACGATTTTATTGAAATTTTGGAATTTTGTATATAAATTAATACATCCAAGTTTGTAGTGTAAACTTGTACACATCATACTCCTATTTAAAAAAATAATGGTAAGTAACACATCATACTAAGTTTAGACACTATCAACAAACCTTTTTCCTAAATTATTCTATGATGTGTTTCCTTAACAGTCTTGTTTGACACTATTAAACCCATATAATTCCTTTTTTTCGAATTTCTTTTCAAACTAATCCATTTAAAGAGTAAATATGGGGAAATTTTTCATGAGATAAAAAAAATTATATATAAATATATAAAATCATATATTAAATTTTCATCGACATGTTTAATGGTAAATTTATTTGATCTAGGGATAGAATCCGATCTACGAAAGGATAAAAGACACATGTCTCCCTCAAATTACATGTTTTCAAGAAAGAAAAAACTATAACGATAAAGGGTATATATAAAAAAACAGTTTTGTCACGAGTTCGAAAGTTTTCCAATACTTGGTTTTGCAGTTTTTTATTATTATTATTTTTAATTTCTTTTTCTCAATTTATGGATTTAGATTGTTTTATTATTATTTTTTTTCTAAAGAGAAGCAAAATATTCATTAAGGTCATTGAACCCATATTAGCCTCAACCAAATTACAGCACTAGGTCCCAAAGGTAGCAATTATTAACTTCGTTATTTCCTTTTAAATTTAGAAAAATTTCTGTTTAAGTTTTATATCGTTGAAATAGACTAGAATTTAATTTAGTTAATTTTTAACTTAAATTTTCACACATATATATACACACACAAATTTTCTTAATCTTAGCTTAGTTGCATAAATGGAATTCAAGCCCAAAATAATAGAATATATAGTATGAGGATAAAATAATTGTATATATAGAAGAAAAAAATGATAAAAGACTAAAAAGTCCATGCCCAATCACCATTTTACTCGCTTCTTCCCGGTTTCTCAAATTGAAAGCTATTACTGATAGCAGCTATCGGTGATAGCCACTCATAGCTGCTACCATTGGTAGCTTTCAATTTGAGAAATATCTTGAAATATTAGCTTTCAATTTGTTATCAGTTATTCGTGCCTACCATTGATACACTTTTATCAATTGGAATCAACCTTGAAATATTAACACTTAAGGCTATCGATGACTATCAATGATGACTTATAAGTACTTATCAACTTTGAAAGAAAACCAACAACTTTGAAAGATTAAGCTATACCAGTGATGGAAAACCATTAGTGGCTATTACTGATGGACTTTCATAAATGACTATCAACTTTAAAAGATTAACATAAAAGCTATTATTAATAATCTTTTATCATGACTATCATTGATAACAACTATCATTCACTATCACTGATAGACTTTCATCAATTATAATCAATCTTGAAATATTAACACTTAATGCTATCAATGACAGACTTCTATAACTGGTTATCAACTTTGAAAGAAACTCAATATATAGATATCACCTAAGTTCTATCACCGATATCACTAATATCACTCATATCGTAGTTATCGGTGTTAGCTACTTTCACTGTTACATCACTGATAAGATGCTATCAATGATCTAATTGATATCATGCTATTAATGATCTTACTGATATCATGCTACCAATGATAGCTCTCTATCATCGACAACGTGCTATCATTGGTAGATTTTATCATCGATAACGTGCTATCAGTGATAGCTTCTATCATCGATAACATATTATCAATGTTAGCTTCTATCACCAATAACATACTATCAATGATAGCTTTTATCAATGATAGCTACTGACCACCTTTTTGTCCATTTCCTTGTCCTTCTCAAATAATGTATGGTCCATTTTCTTTTCGATACCTCTCAAAGGCATTTTCGTAAAAATAGCGAACAACTAAACCAAACCCTTCTTCTTCATTTGATTTTATCCACTGGAATTCATTTGGTTTTTTTTTTCCTTCGAAAGATAATCTTTTTGTTAGAAAACGACTTGACTGACCTCATGTTTTGTCCGCCCACATTCATTTTAAGCCATCAAGTCGACCATGGAAGAAACTAGTATAATTTGGCTTCAAATGTAAGCCCTCAAACTCTTTCACGTAATTATAGGGAGTACTGATACTCAAGAAAATTTCTAAGTGTTGGGACCTTGTGGTTAAACTTAGGGCAAAGTATTGGAAGTTGGTTGTGAAAATAAGAGTTGAAGAAGTTTGACTAAGTGTTCAAACTATGTTATGAACATGAGTTGGCTTAAGAGTAAAGGATAAAAAAAAAAATTGGCTAAGTGTTGGGGGACAAGGTGAGTTGAAAGCATAGTCTATGAAGGGAGTAAAGAATTAACTAAGTACCAAGAATATAAGGAAATAAGAGCTTAACCTTGAATGAGTTACCCTCAAGTTAAAAGCATAATGAAGGTTGATGGAGCCATAGACGCATACTTGGACAATGATAGGCTCACTTGGGCACGTATTAGGGCAAGATAGAATATCTTGGACTCATAGTTAAATTATCTTGAGATGTCTAGGGCTAGGTGAACATATGGGGTAATCTAAATCGAGAATTTAGCTAAGTATTGGACAACATAGGTCATTATAATTGGAGGAAAAACCTAAAAACTTAAGGGTTGGACACGTAATAAGTATTTGGGACATGTAAGGGTAAGTTGGATCAAGTGGACACCAAGGTGTGGGATGAATGCATAGTTGGGGTTTTGGGTGCATATAAGACCTCTAAGTATGAACATTCCATTATATTGTGAAAAATCTATGAAATATAAAAAAATAACAACAAAATGTTAAAAAAAAAAGTGAATATAATATAAATATAAACATGTTAACTTGTTTAGAAAAAAGTAAACTATTTATTAACTAATTTAACAAATTTTTTGTTTTGATAATTTTTTCAAAAATATGCTGAGATGATGATATTTTATTGATATTTTTGTCCACATTTTCATAAATTGAGATTTCGACGATTTGTCCATATTGTTGTAAACTTGAGGAGACAATGAAAACAAGGATAACAATAAAATATAATATTATATAATAATAAAATAAATTAAACATAATATATAACTAAACAAAATAAAATAAATTAACAAAATATGAAATAAGAAATTTCTAAATTCTCCAATTATTTTTTCAATTTTCATGGAATTTGCCCAATGAGTGTATGTCTTCCAAAACCCACAAAATGTCACTATGTATAGACAATTTGGCAACTAAGAGGTGGATTACATGGAAATAATGTGTAATGTTGAGATACATGGACAACACTTGGAAAATGAAGGCATGACACATGGTCAATGGACACTAATCATGAGCATCTAATGGGTATCTGTTATCATAATATTTATAATACTTCCTCTTAGATGCCTATTATATATATGAAATATGCTTCATTAAAACCTTACTAGGAAAAAATCCAATGAAAAAAATCCTAGTGAAGGGAAAAAAGTACATATTTCATACAATTTATACTCCTAAAAATTATATTTACTCCCCTTCATAGAAATGTCACTTGGGATCTCTGAGTCACTACATTCCAATGCTGTGTACCAGTTTTTCAAAGATTGCGGTAGGTAATGCCTTCGTAAATAAGTTTGCCAAGTTATCTTTTGAACAAATTTGTTGTACAGTGATATCACCATTTTCTTCAAGATCATGAGTGTAGAAAATCATTAGTGAAATATGCTTTGTTTTATCTCCTTTAATATATCCTCCTTTGATTTGGGATATGCATGTCGTGTTGTCTTCGTAAAATATTGTTGAAAGATTTTTATTAGAAGACAAACCACATGTTTCACGAATGTGCTGAGTCATAGATCTTATCTATACACATACTCGACTAGCTTCGTGAATTACAAGAATTTCAGCATGATTTGAGGAAGTAGCCATTATGGTCTGCTTCACTGACCACCACGATACAACAATTCCTCCATATGTGAATAGATAACCTGTTTGAGATCTAGCTTTGTGTGAATCAGATAAATATCTAGAATCTTCATAACCAACAAGATTAAAATTAGATTTATTTAAATAAAACAAACCCATATCAATCGTTCCTTGGAGGTAACAGAGTATATGTCTAATTCCGTTCCAATGTCTTTTTGTTGGAGAAGAACTATACCTTGCTAATAAATTTACGGAAAAATGCAATATCTGATCTTGTATTATTAGCAAGATATATAAGTGCATCAATTGCACTAAGATATGGTACTTCAGGACCAAGAAGTTCTTCATTATCATCTCGAGGTTGAAGTATATCTTTCTTAACATCTAGTGAACAAACTTCCATTGGAATGTTCAATGGATGTGCTTTGTCCATATAGAACCTTTTCAAATTTTTCTTGTATAAGTTGACTGATGAACAAATATCCCATATGCTAAATGTTCAATTTGTAAGTCATGGCAAAATTTTGTTTTTTCAAAGATTTTTCATCTCAAATTCTTTCTTAAGGCATTCTATTGCCTTTGAAAGTTCATCAATAGTTCCAATTATATTTAAATCATCAACATATACAGTTATAATAGCAAATCCTGACTGTGATTTCTTTATAAAAACATATGGACATATTAGACTGTTTTGATATCATTCTTTCAACAAATATCCACTCAGGCAATTGTACCACATTCATCTTGATTTTTTCAATCCATATAGCGATCTCTATAACTTTATTGAATACAATTCCCAAGAATTTGATTTATATGTTTCAGGTACTTTAAATATTTTTGGGATTCTCATATAAACATCATCATCAAAAGATCCATATAAATATGCTGTGACTACATCAATAAGATGTATGTCCAGATTTTCATATACAGTCAGACCAATTAAATATCTTAATGTAATTGCATCCACCACCAGAGAATACGTCTCTTCATAATCAATATCAGGTCTTTGTGAAAAAACTTGTGCAACTAGTTTTTCTTTTTATCTTATGATCATGTTATTTTCATTTCTTTTTTTCATAAATACCCATTTGTATCCCATAGGTTTGACAACTTATGGTGTTCAGAGTATTGGTCCAAAAACTTGATGTTTTGAAAGTGAGTTTAATTATGCCTCGATTGCTCTTTCCACTAAAGCCAATCTTTTCTATGTTGACATTCTTCAACAGATATTGGTTCAGGAACCTCACTTTCAGATATAATATCAAGAACAACACTATATGCAAAAATGTTGTCAATAACTACATTAGTTCAATTTCATCTTTTTCTTATCATGACATAGTTTATTGAAATCTCATTATTATTTTTAGGTATTTCACCTTCCTCACTAGTCATGTCAAAGATTTTTTCATGGCTATTTATATCCTCAACCAAGTCTTCTTGACTATTTATTAATTTTCTTTTTGGAGGATTTTTATTTTTAGAACCCACTGGTCTACCACGCTTCTGGCGTGTTCCAGACTCATTAGTGACAACTTGCAGTGTTGGGATATCAATTTTCGATGGAACATTTACAACTGGTATATGTGATTTAGTTACTTTCTTGCATATATAAATGCATCTCGTAATTGATTTTCTATATTTTGCAAATGAATTATCTTATGAACTTAGAGTTCACATTGATATGTATGAGGATCTAAATGAGATAATAACAATACATTCTATGTAATTTCTTTTTCCAACTTTTTAATTCCTCCATCTAATGTTGGAAAATTTGTCTCATTAAAATGACAATCAGCAAATCGTGCAAGAAATACATCACTTGTCAGAGGTTTAAGTTATTTAATAATTGATGGGGAATCATATCCAATATATATTCCTAACCTCCTTTGAGAAGTTATTTTAGTGTGTTGTGGTGGAGCAATTGGAACATATACTGCACGTCCAAAAATTCTCAGAAGAGAAATATTTGGCTCATCACCATAAGCTAATTGTACTGACGAGTACTTATGGAGAGTACCTATGATAAGCTAATTGTAATGATGAGTACTTATGATAAGTTGAAGGGATCGCTCGCAGCGGAAGCATTGTATTAGAATGCCTTGCATACCACAAATCAATTTTTACAATAAACAAAATCATCATACTAAACATAATATATAAACATGAAAATTAGCATGCATTAGGGAAAAGATTAGAAGGATTCTTATCTTTGTAGATTCCTTAATGTCACGAGCAAACCTCTCCAAGGTTCCAACGAAAAGATCTTCAAACGGTATTGATCATGAACAACTCCTTGAGCCATCTCGAATATTACCACGAGAGTAACCTTGTTATTCTCTGGGATTCCAACAGAAGGATTGGTGGTATCTAACTATTGAGAGAGGAAGAGGAGAATAAGATTTTGAAGAGTAGAGAGGCTCAGAGAAAATTCTGTACAATAACATTAGGGAGTTGTGAATTGTCAAAGTTTCTCTGCAATGAGAATTGTGTATTCAATGTATTCCTAAAGGGCCATAAGGAGATTTTTATATAGAGAAGGGTCAAGCGCATTTCCCAATATATATTCCTTTTCTATAATGAATTAAATAACATTTATTTAATTAATTAGCACATTTAATTAAATAACGCTTATTTAATCAATTAGCTCAATTAAATAATACTTATTTACTTTGCACAATTAAATAACACTTATTTAATTTTATTTTGCACAATAATTAGATAACTATTCATACACTAAACCCAATTTAATACATACATTTAATTATCATATACATCCCACGTATATGTGCAAAACCTCTCTATTAATTAATTCTTTGTGAATCTAATTACTTGAATTAATTAAATTGAATCTTATTCAAATATTGCTCTCCAATTTAATTATAGATCATATCCATAATCAATTATATATTAATCTCATTAATATATAATTTCCTCAAATTAATTTGAACAATTCAAATTATCCCTTTTAAGTATCCTCTAGTGAGCTAATGAGGGGACCTGGTGGACCTGTAGATCAGAAGCTCCAACGATATGAGATTAATTGGTTAAATTCATTAACCAGGTTAATCAATAGTCGTTAATTGTGGGTACACTCCCTTAAAGACTCACAGTTGCACTCTTCTCACTACGGATATATGTATGTATCCATGAATATGACCAATACCAGCAAGTTAGTCATTCATGAGTGTTCGTAACTCCAACTAGGTCAAGTTAACATTTTACCCTTGGGTTATCTCTAACTTTTTAAGTACCACTGCTCTTCTAATGAATAATCTGTTTATGGTCCAACCAATAAACAAAAACCCTCTTGGGCCAATGAGAGGCTAGAGCCCTTTGTTTAAGTCCCGGAGACACCACTTAAGAGAACACTCATCTACTTACCCTTAAGGTGGGAAGGAATGAATTCCATCTAGTATTATTATGTTCCCAGCTCTACATTAGTCTCGTCCCCAAAATGGTAGGTATATTGGATCGGTGAACTGGCCACCCTTACCCATGCAAATCAAAGGACAATTCCTCGTGAATAGGAGTTCATAATATACTTAAGATTAAGACTAAGTCACCTAGATCATTCTATTAAAATAAAAACCTAACTAGTCAACAATGTTACATATAGTGGTTACTATTTCACGATCTAGTTTTATGAAAACTCATTGCATAGGAGACCCCCCACTCACGTGTCACCTACGCGAACGCGTTGGATCATTACATTTGTATCAAATACAAAGTGGGTCATATCCATAATGTTATCAGCATAAGGTACCCAACCTTATCTCTATACTTTAAGGCAACCTTTGATGTTAGTTTATTGGATTTAGGGTTATTAAGAAAAAATAGACAACAATACAAATAATAAAATTTATTGATTTAACATCTCTAACTCTTTATTGATGACGGTCAGTTAATAGCATTTACTATCTCCAAGTTTTAGGGCAAAAAACCCAACAAACTCCCACTTGAACTAAAACTCTGGTCAGTGGGTTGTACACAATCCAATAGGCGGGATTACTATAAATAAATACAATAAACTAAGGCATCCATATACCTATTACACATCTCTAACTTGCCCTAGATTATACAATATATTTCTCGTAGACCTAGACTGTTTAGATGACCCTCATACCCTTTAACCAAGATAGAGCCTTCATAAATAAATCAGCAATGACTACTGACCCACTGTTGTCACATTATACGGTGGTGGGCAAATGTTTATTTGGAACCACTTCCAAATCACTTAGGAACTTCCTGAGCCAAACTTCTTCCTCTTCATAAACAACCACATACTCAGATTCTATAATGGAATTTGAAATACATCCTTGCTTGGTGCTACACCATACTACAACTCCCCGTTCAGGGTAAACACTAATCCTTACATGGATTTCCCAAAATCTTTGTCAGTTAGGAAATCAGAACCAGTGTATCCTGTAAGAATCAAATCCTTAGCTCCATACACTAGCTTGTAGTCCTTCATTCTCCTAAGATACTTGAGGATCTTAACCGCTGTTCAGTGGTCTATCCCTAGATTGGATTGAAACCTATTTATAATTCCCACTACATAATAAATGTCTGGCCTAGTGCAGAGCATAACATACATTAAACTGCCCATAATTGAGGCATAAGAAATACGTCTCATATCCTCAACTTCTTGAGGTGTCTTCAGACACTATTCCTTAAATAAGTAAGGTGCCCTATATCATTCCCAATGAGTAGGATATTATCCATATAAAGTATTAAAAAAGCTACTTTATCTTTGATGATTTTCTTGTAGATACAAGATTTATCAACGTTTTAATCAAAACCAAAAGATTTGATTGCTGTATGAAATCTAATGTTCCAAAATCTGGATGCTTGTTTCAACCCATAAATGGATCGATTTAGCTTGCAAACTTTTTGCTCCTGACCTTTGGCTATGAACCCCTCAGGTTGAGACATAAAGATATTCTCCTCAAGATTTCCATTCAGAAAAGAAGTCTTGACATATATTTGCCATATCTCATGGTCATAACATGTGGCTATGGACAAGAGAATTCTTATAGACTTCAGCATAGCAATAGGGGAAAAAGTTTTCTCATAGTCAATCTCTTCTCTTTGGGTATAACCCTTTGTTACAAGTTTAGCTTTGAAGGTCTACACCTTTCCAGCTACATCTCTCTTTCTATTATAGATCCTTTTACACCCTATGGGTTTGACCCCTTCAGGTAAATCTACAAACTCTCATACTGAATTGGAGTACATGGACTCCATTTCAAGGTCCATGGCTTTGACCCATTGGTTCTTGTCTACATCATTCATCGCCTGTTTATAGAAAAATGGATCCTCAACACCATCATCTGGTATGACAACATGAGTTTCAATTAAACCCAAGTAACGATCAGGTTGTATCACAATCCTCCCATTGCATTGAGGCATTCTCAACGATTGAGAAGGACAAGATTGACCTGAAGTGTTGGCTCCTTCATCAACTTTTGATGAAGTACCAACTTCATCAACAACCCTTATTGATTCTTCAGTAACTTCACTTAATACTACTTTGCTATGTGGTTTATGACCTCTCATGTGGTATTCCTCTAAAAATGTAGCATTTATCGATACAAACACTTTGTTTTCATGAAGGTCATAGAACATACCACCTTTCATCTTCTTAGGGTAACCAATAAATTGACACAATCTTGAACGAGGTTCCAACTTCTTAGGATTTATCATTGACACATGTGCAGGACAACCCCGAATTCTGAAGTAACGTAAACTCGGTTTATGTCCCCTCAATAACTTAAAAAGTGTTTCAGAAACACTATTCGAGGGAACATTGTTTAAGATGTGAACTGCAGTCTCTACTACATACCTCAAAAACGAGTAAGGCAATTGAGCATAGCTCATCATAGAACGAACTGTATCTAATAAGGTTCCATTTCTCATTTTTGATACACCATTCTACTGAGGTGTACCAAGTGCTGAGAGTTGGGATTAAATTCCATGTTCTATCAAATAATTCTAGAATTCTAAATTCATGTACTCTCCACACCGATCAGATCGAAGTGTTTTAATTGTTTTACCTAATAGATTTTTAACTTTAGCCTTATACTCTTTGAACTTTTCAAAAGCTTCAAACTTATATTCCATTAGGTATAAGTAACTATACCTCGAATAATCATCTATAAAAGAGATGAAGTATTAGTACCCTCCTCTAGCCTTTAAATTCATCGGACCATAAAGGCTTTTTGGCTCTATAACCTTTTCCACTAAAATAATTTTAAATAATAATTTATTTTTAATAAACTACCCTATAGTTTTATTTTTTCTCAATAGTGTACAATATTTAATATAAATCACATTTATAATAAATTTAATTATATGAATCACATTCATATAATTAATATTTGAATCATATTCAAATACTTAATTTCTCTTAAAATAAACTTTATATTATAATGTATCAAATGCATTATGTTAATTATATCACATATAATTAATTCCCATAATTAATTTGAACAATTCAAATTAATCCGAAATTAGTTCTCAATAATTCATGTTGAGCTACAGAGGGGACCTTATGGACCTGTAGATTGGAGTTCCAATGGTACTTGTATAATTAATTAAATTTCTTTAATTAAATTATTCAACATCCATTAACTGCCGGTCACTCAACTAAAGGCTGACAACTGCACTCTTCCCATTACAGATATATTTCTATGTCAATTGGACATAATCAGCCAACAGTGCGATAACTCTTCACAAATTGTTCATAAGTACAACTAGGCCAAAATTATCATTTTGCCCCTATAGTTATATCTAACTCCTTAAGTACTATTGGTCCCTCTAATGAATAATAAGTCATAGTCCAACTATGACCAATCCCCTTCGGGGCCAAGAAAGTGTGAGGCACCATATTGTTCATGTTGGGAATGTCCTAAAACTCGCAGTTTGTAAATATTAAACATATTCTATTAACAAAAAAGTTATTATTGAGATTTCTTTCATTCCTAAATCCAATAAACTAACCCATGGCTATAATATGAGTACTTAAACTTTATGTAGAGACATAATAGAGGATCAAGTTTTAATATATAGCCAAAAAGGTCTATAAGTATATGGATAAGGTTGGGTACCTTATCCTGAGGACATTATGGATGCGGCCCACTTTGTATATTGATACAAACAATGTAATCTCAAAATTGTTCATGTGGAGACATATGAGTGGGGTTATCCTATGCAAAAGATGTTTGCATAAGACCGGACCACGAAATAGTCACTTTTCTTGATCTTAATCTTGAGCTAACTATGAACTCCTGTTTATTTGGGATTATCCTTTAATCTGCATAGGTGAGAGTGGTTCAATATCACCGCTCAATAAACCTCCCATTTTAGGGGTAAGACCGGATAGCTAGCTGGCGACATAGTTCTGCAAGACAGAATCCACTCTTACTCGTTTTAGGGTTAACAGATAGATTGTTTCCTTAAGTATTGACTCTTGGTCTTGAACAAAGGGGCCCACCCTCTCGTGATCGAGATGGATTCGGTTTATTGGTAGGATCATAAACCAATTGTTCATTAGAGGATCAATGGAACTTAAGGAGCAAGATGTATTATAGGTGTAAAATGGTAATTTTGACCTAGTTATAAATACGAATGACCTGTGAAGGATTGACTTACTGATTATGGTTAAATTAAGTGGACAGAAATATATTTACAGTGAGGAGAGTGCAACTACTGAGCTATAGTGGTATGTCTTAGTAGTTAACGAATATTGATTAATTCAGTTTAAAGAGTTTAGCTAATTAATCTCAAATCATTAGAGCTCATAATCTGTAGGTCCATTAGGTCCCTCTACAAGCTCGTAAAAGGATTAAACCTTAGAATAACGTGTCGAGAGAATTTAAAATGTTCAAACGTGGTTTAGGGATTGAATTATTATATTTGATATAATTGATGTTTAATTATTGAATTAAACGTTTCAGTTTTAGAGAGTTGACAATATTTAAATATGATTTAGATATTTAATGAGGTGTTATATTAATTTAATATTTGATATTAAAATAAATTAATTAAATTAGTTTAATTAAATTTTCAATTCAGTAATGATTAATTTTTGAAATTATGTAATTTAAAATTGGATTAATTGTTTTTTAGATTTATTAAATTCAAATTTATTAAATTTATTTAATTAAAATTCAATTTTTAAATAAGTTTTACATATTTCAAATAATTCAATTTTTCAATTGAAAAGCTGAAAATTGATGAAAGTGGGATAATCTCACTTATTTCACTGTGAATAACACCTGAAGCTACTAAGATTAAATGGAATATGAAGTGACTACTTCATATTTAATCACAGCTGCATGATCTTCTTCTATATATTGAAGTTTTAGATCAGATTGAGAGGGTATGCAATCTGGAAAAAAAAAAGAAGAAAAATTAGTTTTTCTCTCAACCTTAACTCTCAAAACCACTTCAAATTCCCCTCAATTTGAAGACTACACTTTAATCTAAGGCCTAAGATTAGTAAAGAAGATACTTGTTGTGGTCTACTACAGAGATTGAAGAAGAAACTCGAGGTGAATCCAATCAATTTGGGAGAATCATTAAAGGTATTCAGTTGAAACCCTAACATACTAAAATTATGAACATGTATGCTAATTAACTAAAATTGATGTAATTAGAGTGCTTAGATCCTTAATTGCTTCCATTTATTGAATGTCAACTCCAACAGTTCAAGCCTCGGAATCAGCCTTTAAGGGGGATTTTATCTATTTACCCCAACATTAGGGAATGAGTGACTTCCGTCTTATGTAGCTGTGTTCCCAACTCCCCAATCAGACGAATCCCCAAAATGGCAGGCTTATTGAATCGGTGATCTAGCCACTCTCACCTATACAAATCAAAGAACCGCCTTCATAGGTAGGAGTTCACAACTCAATCAAGATTCAGGTCATATCATCTATGGTTATTCTGGTGAAATGTAAGTCTCTATCATTAACAGTGTTATATAATGAGACTATTCATTTCGTGGTCCGATTTTATAAAAACTCCTTTGTATAGAATATCCTCACTCACATGTCTCTACATGAATGATCAGGATCAGATCATTTGTAGTACTTTACAACAATTGTAACATCTATAAAGTGTGCCATATTCGTAGTGTCACTAGGATAAGGTACCCAACCTTATCCATTTACTATAGACCATTTAGGTTATCACTTAAACATGATCTACCTATATGTCTCTACGTACATGAAGTTATAGAAGATAGACTTGGATGTTAGTTTATTGGATGGGTTAATGCTACTAATGTCGAATAAAATATCTTAATTTTATTAAATAAATAAAAATGTTTGTACATTACAATTACAAACTTGGTAAGAACGTCAGATAGACTTGCCAAGATGTAGACTCGGGCCTTATCGTTGGCCTTCATCCAACGATTATAAGCATCATTCAACACTTCAGATGCATTTCAAGCGGGGTCTGGAGGACATTCCTTCGTCAAGACAAACCATATATCATCAATAGCAAGAATTGTATTCAGGTTAGATTTCATCAGTTAATTTTGTTGGAGTGTTAGCAAGCATACGTCGGAAGAATTTAGGATCATTAAGCACTCTAATTCATTAATTTTAGCATAAAAATCAGCATGTTCATAGAATATCAAAAGGGTTTCATAAATATCTTTGAAGAATTCATTTGATCCACGAATTAAGCTCCAATTTTCAGTCCAAATGTGTAGTAGACCACTAACTGATCTTCCCTACTATTCTCTTGGGCCTTAGCTTGATTTGTAGGAATCAAAATGAGCTGAATTGAGGAAGAAATTTTTTAAGAGAAAAGCTGGTTTTGAGAACTATATGAAGAACACTTCTTCAACTTCTAAACCTCAGAAAATTTCAGTCTTATATGTGTTTTTCTCAACTAAAAAACACTGAGTTTTGTACAAGAACCTCATGCAATCAAATTGTACAACAATAAGACAACTCTTACTAGAATAATTTTAGTGGAATTGTGAGCGAAAGAGGGAAAAACCCACTCAAATTTGATTTTCCCAATTTCCTAAATTAAAATCAAATTTCAAAATTTAATCTAAATTTCTAGAACTTAAATTAAATCAGAATTGATTTTTATTATTTGAATATTCGTAAATTCAATTTTCTAATTTAAAATAAAATAAATTCAAATAATTAATTTTAAATATAATTAAATAATTTAGTTAATTAAAATAATTCAATATCCAATATTAAATTATTAAAACACCAATTCCACAAACATGAATCCCTATTCACATAATTAATGTTTAAATCACATTTAAATATTATCCAATTTTTTAATCTCGTTTAATTCGATAATTAAATGTGTAATTATATCATATATAATTACTAATTCCCTTAATTTGGATTTGAACGTTTCAAATTTTCTCATCATGATATTCTAAGGTTTAAGCCATTTGTGAGTTTGTAGGGGGATCTAATAAATCATGGGCTCCAACGATTTGAGATTAACCGGCTAAACTCTTTAACCTAATTAACTACCATTCGTTAACTACTGGGTCACTCTACTAAAGCCTAGTAGTTGCACTCCCCTCACTGTAAATATATTGTGTCCACTCGATATAACCATCATTGTTTCTCAAGTCCCACTGATCCTTTAATGAACAATTGGTTTGAGATCCAATCATCAAATTAAGTCCATCTCGAGCCAATGAGAGGGTGGGGCTCCTTGTTCAAGACCCGAAGTCAACATTTAAGGGAATAACCACTCTATTATCCCTAAAAGCCAGTAGGAGTGAGTTCCATCTTGTATCCTATGTCCCTAGCTATCTACCCGATCTTACCCCCTGAAATGGGAGGCTTATTGAGGCTTATTGATTAAATTAATATAAATAATAAATAAAAAAGTACATATAAGAATTAGGTTAAAAGTAGCAGTCGATCTCGTCTTGCACGCACATTGTCACCCTCCTCATGTATGGGAGTTCATAAGGTACCCAACCTTATCCCTATACTATAGACTTTTTAAGCTGTATCTTGAACATTGATTTCTTTATATCTCCACACACATTTCAAGACTGATAAGGCAGTCTTAGATGTTAGTTTATTGGATTTAGGGTTGTTAAGACAAAATAGACAACGATACAAACAATAACATGTATTGATTTAACATCTATAACTCTTTATTGATGATGGTTTATTGATAACATTTACTATCTATGAGTTTTAGGGCATAAAACCCAACAAAAGTGATGCTGCATGCAAAATATCATGTCCCCATATAGATGTATGAAGCTTAACTCTCATAAGCAATGGTCTAACAATTAACTACAAACGTTTTATGAATGATTATTTTAAACCATTTTATGTATGAACATGAGCTACAAAATGTTCAACACTTATCTCAATTGACATACAATAATTATCAAAACCATGGGATTTAAATTCACCAGTATTATCAAGACGAATGGTCTTAATTGTATAATTAGGAAGTTGTGCTCTTAACTTAATTATTTGCGCAAGTAATCTTACAAATGCAAGATTTCGGCTTGATAATAAGCACATGTGTCACCATCTATTGGATGCGTCTATTAATACCATAAAATATCTAAATGGTCCACTTGGTGGGTTAATAGGTTCACATATATCACCATGAATTCGTTTTTAAAAATGGAGGTGATTCAATTCCCACTTTAGCTGGTGATGGTCTAATTATCAAATTTCCTTGAGAGCAAGCATCATATGATAATTCATTAGATTGAAGAATCTTTTGGCTATTTAATGGGTGTCCATTTGAATTTTCAATAATTTTTCTCATCCTTATACATCCTGGATGACCCAATTGGTCATGCCAAATTATAAATATGTCTAGATTCATGGACTTCAGGTTCATTGTTGCATATGTTTCAATTACTCGTATATGAGTATAATATAATCCAGAAGATAAAGTAGATAACTCTTCCATTATACGTTTTTCAAATGAGATAGTAAATATGATATAAAGATACTCCATATTATTTTTTCTATCAGTCTCAATATGATAACCATTTCAACGTATATCTTTAAAACTAAGTAGATTTCTCTTTGATTGACTAGAGAACAATATATTGTCAATTATATGTTCTTCTAGGCAAAACAATATTTGCTTTTCGAAACCCTTCAATTAGGTTTGCAGAACCAGATATTGTATTGACTTTCTCTTCTAGCATTGTCAATTTGGAAAAATATTTTCTACTTATAAGTAGTATGTGTAGCTGTATTGTCTGGCAGACATAGATCTTCTTTACTCTTTTTTTGAACTAACATATATAAATGATCTAGGTTTTTTCATTAAAAGAAAATAATTACAATAAGAAAAACAACATTTAGAATATACAAAGGTTAACATCTACTAAGAGAAGAAAAAAAAATGTGGAAATGAATAAAAAAACATGAAATCAAAGATATTTTCAAAGTCAAAGGAAACACTCGATATTCTATCAATTCTGTCGATTTTCTCTTCAGGAGATTAAAAAGAGTCCGCCACATCTAAATTTATTATATGGGATGGGTCAAATATGTTATTATCCTAGTATGCAAAATTTGCTTCCACATTTTTCTCTTTTTCCTTCAGGGATGCTTGATAGAGTTCAACTGAGTATTTTGACGTACGATAGGTATGTGACCAATGACCAATTATTATGCATTTGAAGCATTTATTTTCAACACTTTTTGAACTCTTATTTTGTGGAGCTTTTCCTTTGTGATCATAATTTTGTATGGTTCTTTTGAAATTTGAATGATTAGAATGATCACTACGAAAATAATAATTATTTCTTCCTCTACCATGGTCACGACCTCGACCTCGACCGCAACCACAATCTCAACCACGATTATTAACATTCACAACATTCACTTCAGGGAATGGTATTATTCTAGTTGGTCGAGATTCATGATTTTTCATCAATAACTCGTTATTTTGTTCGGCCACAAGAAGACATGAAATTAGTTCAGAATACTGTTTGAAACCTTTATTTTGATATTGCTACTGCAAGAGCATGTCCGAACTGTAAAAAAATGTCTTCTCTAACATATTGATTTAAAATTTTGGAGCCTCAATTTCATCCATTTATGACAAGCTTTAAAAAAAATTGTTTTCTGATGATCACATTTTTATGACATCCAGGTGTATTTTGGCATCAAACACTTATGACAAATAATTATTACCATTAATATCAAATGCTACAAATTCTAATTTTATAATATTTTCATATTAACATTATTACAAAATATTGTATTTGTATTTGAAATTTAATATATATCAAATATGTAAAACAACGTTTAATTTATTAATTATAACGAAAAGAGAAAAATCGACATACTTTTAGGACCCATCTTTATCGAGAAAAACGATATGAGCTTGTGCTGATAACATGTTGTGAACTTGAGGAGCACAACAGAAACACGGATACCAATATAATATAATATAATATAATATAATATAATATAATAATAAAATAAATAAATATTAAAATAAATTAAACGTAATATATAAATAAACTAAATAAAACAAATTAGAAAAATATAGAATAAGAAATTCCTAAATTCTCCACTCTCTCCAATTTTCATGGAATTTGCCCAATGAGTGTATCTTTCAAAACCTACAAAATGTCACTATTTATAAGTAATTTGGCAATATGTGAATTACATGAATATTAATAGTATATAATCTTGAGACACATGAACAACATTGGAAAAATGAGAGTATGACACACGGTCAATGGACACTAAATATGAGCATCTAATGGACATCTATTATTGTAATATTTATAATAGATACAAAATTAATTAAATAACGTCTTCGAGATGTTTTCCAAAAAAAAAAAACTCACGGAGACACGTCATCGGCTTAATATTCACGGTCACTGATGTTTTCTTAAAAGGAATCATATTCTAAAAATATATCAAATTTATATCGTAATAAAATATTAATGTGCTGGCATGCAATAATTAAAAGAATGTTACTTATTTTCTGTCTCAAAAAGCAGAAGAAAAAAAAGGAAGAATGTTGCTTTCATAAACTTTATTAAAATATATTTAATTTCAAAATCACTTAATTAAAAATATTAGTGATATATTTGAAACCGCTAGCTATATATAGTTTAGTCTAATCTATCTTATTTAAGAATTTTCAATCTAGTCCTTTACATTTATAAAAAACAGAATTAATTCTACAATCAAGTGACCAATAATAAATTAATCTAACCTAACATTTACAAAGTTAGCAAAATATTTATACCACTTATCCAAAACTACAATAATTTCCAATTTCTTTTCCAAATCTCTTAAAACCTTGCCAAATTTTCAAATATTCCAAGTGGTTTAATTTTTACTTATTAAAGGTCTACCTACTAATGTGATTCTATTTTATTATTATCAAAATTATTTTGAAATTAATTTTGATAATATGAAAATTACATTTAAAAGTATAAATTAAATAGTAGATCAATTTTAAGTGATTAATAGTATGTTTCAGAGTGATTTTTAAGATGATCAAATTGATTTTAACAATTTGAATCCACTCTCGAATATATTATAGTGCATAAATTATAAAAGAAAGAAAAAAGATATAATTAAAAATTCTCATAAGATAAAATAACATAAACATAAATTTGATTTTTTAAAAAATTCTTTTTTCTTCCAATTGTTGGATAACTCCAAGGGGTTACATGTTTTTTCTACCCATTGGACACTTCACCATTCCTATGGGATGGTCGAGAAAGTTCATAACTATTCTCTCTTCCTACAAGACACTTGTCTTGGTATCTAATATTTAGATTTTGGTTCATTCTATTTTTTTGGTTTACTCTCCCTTTTTAATTGTGTATCTAATCGATTATTGATGAATTTAAAAAATTTAAAAATTAATTGATATGTCAAATGTAAATTTAAATACGAAAACTTAGTGACAATATTCTATTGCTATGTCGGCGAGAGAGGACACAAGAAACTTTGTGCGTGAGATTATCGTTATTGTTTGAAACCCTTGTATCAAATTATTAATTATATATATATAACAAAACAAACATAGCTCAATTGACATCTGAGTGTACTAAATTACGAGTTTTGTGGTTCGAATCATCTATCCCTAATGATATACTAAAAAAATATTATTATATATACAAGAGCTAGCTACATGGTCAGATTTGATTTTTTTTTTTTAAACTAGATCTTAAACTTCAAAATTATCAAATAAATGTATTAGTAATCACGAGATCCGTGGTTCAGATTAGGATGGAGCGGGGTTGGGATGCACTCCCTATCTCCATAAGAAATTTTCTCCATTCCTGCTCCATTCACTATTTTGGGGAGTTGGAGACAAGGGCGGGGAATCCCCGTTCGATGATTGAGTCCCACGGGGATAATCCCTATTTATTTTATTTATTTATTATAATTTTATTTAAAGTCAATTAAAATTTGGGTATTTGTATTGAAATTATGCATATTTGTTGTAATAAGTTAATATTATTATCATTCATTTATTTAAATGAATGACTAAAAAATAATTTAACATTCTTTTATTTTATTCTAATTAAAAAAAAAACTAAAGTTGTTATATTACAAAATTATTTTTTGAAAGAAAAAATCAGCATTAAAACAAACTGGTTATAGTTTTCTTTGAAAAGAAACAGACTGTGGTTTAAAAATTAAAACTATTTTTAATTATAATTTTATATAAAATAAAATAAAATTGTAATATGTTGTGAATTTGCTGGAAAAAATGAGGCATAACGGGAATATGAATATTAATAAACATAATGTTAAAATAAATATATAAACAAATAAAATAAAATAATGATAAATAAATAAAATAATAGAAAATAGGAAATTTCTTAAAAAATCTTCATTTTCTCCAAAATTGATGGAGTTTCAACCAATGTATATATCTCTATAAAATTCACAAATGACCACTTATTTATAGAGAATTTTGGCAAGTAGGAAGTGGCACACTTGGACACCATGCATAGGTGGTTGAATGACACATAGCCAACATATGTGATAATGAGAAAATGACACTTGATATTGGACACTAAGCATGACACTAATGGACATCTATTATTATTATATAATATTTATAATACTCCCCATTAGATGTCCATTATATATGAAATATGCCTCATTAAAACCTTACTAGGAAAAAACCACATGGGAAAAAAATCCTAGTGAAGGAAAAAGATTACATATTTCATATGATACATACTCATAAAAGAATACAATATATTTATCCCCCCTCGTGAAAACATCACTTAAGATCTCTGAGTTGCCGCATTCTAATGTTGTTCACTAATTTTTCAAAAGTTGCAGTTGGTAATGCTTTTGTAAATAAGTTTGCCAGGTTGTTTGCACTTTATAACTTCGAACAAATTTGTTGTACAGTGATGTCGCTATTTTCTTCAAGATCATGAGTGTAGAAAAGTTTCGGTGAAATATGTTTTGTTCTATCTCCTTTAATATGTCCTCCTTTGATTTAAGCTATGCAAGTAGGGTTGGCAACGGGGTTGGGGCGAGGCGGGGGAGGGTCCCCCATCCCCGGCCTCGTGGAAAAAATTCTCTCCCATCCCCGCCCCCGTCCCCTGTCGGGGGAAACGGGGCCCTTGCGGGGCCCTATTTCCCGTTTTTCCTTAGGGATTCCCATACTAATTCCTCGCAAGGAATCCCCTATTAGATCCCCGCGGGGATTCCCCATTTTTTTCTTTTAATTTTTTAAGTTTGAGCTTGACTTTTGGGCTTAAATTTAGAATTTATATATTCAATATTGGGCTCACAACACTATAAGTCTATAGTATACATTATAAATATATATATAAATAAGTTATTTTATATATTATAAATATATATTTATAAAATATTAAAAATATAACTATATAAAATCGGGGTCGGGGTCGGGGTCGGAGCAGGGTCGGGGTGGGGATACCATCCCCGTCCCTGGACGGGACCCCAAATTTTTTTTTCGATTTGACCCCATCCCCAGTCAAACAGGGGATTCCCCGCCCGAACTCGCGGGGAATTTTGCCAACCCTATATGCAAGTTGTGTTGTCTTCGTATAATATTGTTGGAAGACTTTTAGTAGAAGATAAACCACATGTTTCACGAATGTGCTGAGTCATGATCTTAGCCATACACATTCTCGACTAACCTCTTCAATTGCAAGAATTTCAACATGATTTGAGGAAATGGTTGTTATAGTCTGTTTCACCGATCGCCATGATATAGCAGTTCCTTCACATGTGAACAGATAACCTATTTGAGATCTAACTTTGTGTGGATCAGATAAATATCCAGAATATGCATAACCAACTAGATCAAAATTTGATTTATTTGAATAAAACAAAACCCATACCGATTGTTCGTCGGAGATAATGAAGTATATGCTTAATTCCATTCCAATGTCTTTTTGTAGGAGAAGAACTATATCTAGCTAATAAGTTTACTGAAAATGCAACATCTGGTCTTATATTATTAGCAAGATACATAAGTGCACCAATTGTACTAAGATATGGTACTTCAGGACCAAGAAATTCTTCATTATCTTCTCGAGGTCGAAATATATCTTTCTTTATATCCAATGAACGGACTTCCATTGGAATATTTAATGAATGTGCTTTGTCCATATAAAATATTTTCAAATTTTTTCTGTATAAGTTGACTGATGAATAAATATTCCATATGTTAAATGCTCAACTTGCAAACCAAGGAAAAATTTTGTTTTTCGGAGATCTTTCATCTCAAATTATTTCTTAAAATATTCTATTGCCTTTGAAAGCTCTTTAGGAGTTGCAATTATATTCAAGTCATCCACATATACAGTTATTATAGCAAATCCTGATTGTGATTTTTTTTTATAAAAACATATGAGCATATTGGATTATTTTGATATCCTTCTTTCAATAAATATCCACTCAAGCGATTTGACCACATCTGTCCTGATTGTTTCAATCCATATAGTGATCTCTGTAACTTTATTGAATACCATTACTGGAAATTTGATGTATATGTTTCAGGTACCTTAAATTCTTTTGGGATTCTCATATAAATATCATTATTAAGAGATCCATATAAATATGTTGTGACTACATCCATAAGATGCATATATAGACTTTTATACACAGTTAAGCCAATTAAATATCTTAATGTAATTACATCCACCACCAGAGAATACGTCTCCTCAAAATCAATAACAGGTCTTTGTGAAAAACTTTGTGCAACTAGTCTTGCTTTATATTTTATGACCTCATTATTTTCATTTCTTTTCCTCACAAATACCTATTTGTATTCCACAGGTTTAACATCTTCCGGTGTTCGGACTACAGGTCGAAAAGCCTGACACGTTTTGAAAGTGAGTTTAATTATGCTTCAATTTCTTATTTCCACTGAAGCTAATATTTTCTATGTAGACATTCTTCAACAGATTTTTGTTCAGGATCCTCATTTTCAGATATAATATCAAGATCACTATTATACGCAAAAATGTTGTCAATAATTACATTAGTTCGATTCCATCTTTTTCCTGTCATGACATAGTTTATTGAAATCTCATTATTATCTTTAGGTATTTCACCCTCCTCACTAGTCAGGTCGAGGATTTTTTTATTGGTATTTACATCCTCAACCAAGTATTTTTCACTATTAATTATTTTTCGTTTTCGAGGATTTTTATTTTTGAAACATATTAGTCTACCACGCTTCTGGCGTATTCCAGACTCATTAGTGACAACTTGTTGTGTTGGGTAATCAATTTTTAATGGAACATTTGCAGCTGGTATATGTGACTTAGTTACTTTCTTTGCATCCATAAATGCATCTGGTAATTGATTTGCTATATTTTACAAATGAATTATTTTCTGAACTTCGAGTTCACATTGATCTGTACGGAGATCTAAATGAGATAATAACGATGCATTTCACGTAATTTCTTTTTTCAACTTCTTAATTCCTCCCACCTAATGTTAGAAATTTTGTCTCATTAAAATGACAATAAGCAAATCTGTAGTAAATATATCACCCATCAGGGATTCAAGATATTTGATAATTGATGGAGAATCATATCCAACATATATTCCTTACCTCCTCCGAGGACCCATTGTAGTGTGTTGTGGTGGAATAATTGAAACATATACTGCACATCCAAAAGTTCTTAGATGGAAAATATTTGGCTCATGACCGTAAGCTAATTGTAATGGCGAGTACTTATGATAAGCTACTGGTCTAATGCGTACAAGTGATGCTGCATGCAAGATAGCATGTTCCCATATAGATGAAGGAAGCTTAGCTCTCATAAGTAATTGTCTTGCAATTAATTGCAAACCTTTTATAAATGATTCTACTAAATCATTTGTGTATAAACATGAGCTACAATATGTTCAACACTTATCCCAATTGACATACAATAATTATCAAAAGTCTGGGATGTAAATTCACCAGTATTATCAAGATGAATGATCTTAATTGTATAATCAGGAAATTGTACTCTTAACCTAAATATTTGAGTAAGTAATCTTGCAATGCAAGATTTTGACTTGATAATAAGCACACGTGTGACCATTTGCTGGATGTATTTATTAATACCATAAAATATCTAAATAGTCCACTTGGTGGGTTAATGGGTCTACATATATCACCATGAATTCGTTCTAAAAGTGCAGGTGATTTAGTCCCCACTTTACCTGGTGATGGTCTAATTATCAATTTTCCTTGAGAGCAAGCATCACATGATAATTCATTAGATTGAAGAACCTTCTGGCTCTTCAATGGGTGTCCATTTGAATTCTCAATAATTCTTCTCATCATTATAGATCCTGGATGACCAAATCGGTCATTCCAAATTGTAAATATGTCTGGATTCATGAACTTCAGGTTTATTGTTGCATATGTTTCAATTACTCGTATATGAGTATAATACAATCCAGAAGATAAAACAGGCAACTTTTCCAATATACCTTTTTCATTTGAGACACTGGATATGATATATAAATGTTCCACATTATTCTTATATCAGTCTCAATATGATAACCATTGCAACGTATATATTTAAAACCAAGTAGATTTATCTTTGATTGACTAGAGAACAATGCATTGTCAAAATATTATTTTGCATAGATGAACAAAATAATATTTGCTTTTCCAAATCCTTTAATCAGGTTTGCAGAACCTAATATTATATTGACTTTTTCTTCTAGCATTGTCAATTTGGAAAAATATTTTCTACTTGTAAGTATTGCATGTGTAGTTGCACTGTCTGCCAGACATAGATCTTCTTTACTCATTTTTTAGCCACCCAGTATATAAAAATGATTCAGACTTCTTCATTAAAAGAAAATAATGAAAATAAGAAAAACAACATTTGGAATATACAAAGGTTAACATCTATTAAGAGAAAAAAAAACATGGAGATGAAAAAGAAAGAAAACAACATTAAATTTAAATATTTTCAAAGTCAAAGGAAACATTTGATGTTCCATCAATTCTGCCGATTTTCTCTTCAGGAGATTAAAAAAAAGTCTGCCACATCTAAGTTTATCGTGTGGGATGGGTCAAATATGTCATTATCCTAGTATGCAAAATTTGCTTCCACATTTTTCTCTTTTTCCTTCAAGGAGACTTGATAGAGATAAATTAAGTGTTTTGACGTACGAAAGGTACGTGACCAATGCCCAATTATTCTGCACCAGAAGCATTTATTTTCAACAGTCTTTGAACTTTTATCTTGTAGAGCTTTTTCTTTGTGATCATCATTTTGTGTGGTTCTTTTGAAATTTAAATGATTAGAACGACCACTATGAAAACAATAATTATTTCTTCCTCTGTTACAGTCACGACCTCGACCGCGACCACGATTATTATTAAAATTTACAGCATTCACTTCAGGGAATGGTGTTGTTCAGGTTGGTCGAGATTCATGATTTTTCATCAATAACTCCTTATTTTGTTTGGTCACGAGAAGACATTATTTTGTTTGGTCACGAGAAGACATGAAATTAATTTAGAATACTGTTTAAAACCTTTCTCTCGATATTGCTACTGCAGGAGCATATCTGAAATATAGAAAAATGTCTTCTCTAACATATTGATTTAAAATTTTGGAGCCCTTAGCCCTTCCATTTACGACGAGCTTTTGGAATTTTTTTTTTTTTTTTTTTTTTTTTTTTTTTTTTTTTTTTCTGATGATCATATTTTTATGGCATCCAGGTGTATTTTGGCATTAAGCACTAATGACAATTACCATTAATATCAAATGCTACAAATTCTAATTTTGTAATATTTTTCATAGTAACACTATTACAAAATATTATATTTATATTAGAAATTTAATATGTACTAAGTATGAAAAATAACATTTAATTTATTCGAAGAGGGAAAAACAAACATATCTTTAAGACATACATTTAGGAGGGGAAATGATAGGAGCTTGAGCTGATAACGTTTTGTGAATTTATGGGAAAAAACGAGGTACAACGGGAACACAAATATTAATAAATATAATGTTAAAATAAATATATAAACAAATAAAACAAAATAATGATAGATAAATAAAATAATAGAAAATAGGAAATTTCTTAAAAAAACTCCACTTCCTCTAAAATTGGTGGAGTTTCAACCAATGTATATATCTCTACAAAATTCACAAATGACCACTTATTTATAGGAAAATTTGGCAAGTAGGAAGTGACACATTTAGACACTATGCATAGGTGGTTGAATGACACATAGCCAACACATGTGATAATGAGAAAATGACACTTAGCATTGGATACTAAGCATGACACTAATGGACATCTATTATTATTATATAATATTTATAATATAATAGTATATATAATTTGGGGTATCCTCTCCCCATCCTTGCCCCGTGCCCAATCGAGGACCCGATTTAGATCTCTAGTTTGACCTCGTTTTTTGGTCAAACTGGAGATTTTCCACCCCAATTTTGTCGAAGATCCTTAAGGACCCAACCCCGCAGAGATTTTTGCCATCCTTAGTTTAGATCCTTCTCCCCAGATATACTAAAAAGAGACTTTAAAATTGTCTAATAGAGTTAAGAAGTTGCAATTTTTTATGTAATAGAACTTGAACATATAAAAAGAATGTTAATGTTAACTATTCTATACATAAAATTTAAGTTAAATTGTAAATTTAGTCTCTATGATTTAAAAGTAGTTATAATTTAGTCCCTTATGGTTTGTAATTAGAATTTAGTTTTTATAATTTGATAAAATCTTCATAAATAGTCCATATAACATATCAGATTATTGAAAGAATTGAATTTCTCAGCTGAAGTGCGTGAATGCACGTGCCAATGAAATTCATTTTGGAAACTCTAAAGACAGAAAATAATATGTATAGGATAAACATATATACGTACAATATGCTTTTAGGGAATGAGAAGAATACCTCTTGAAGACCATCTTTAACAAAATCCTTCTTCTTGCCTCGATCTCACTAACGACATGAACTCAAGACTTTTTCCAATTCCCACAAACAGTCACAACACTGAGTGAGACACTGCCACTTGGTTTCCTTGCTATTCTCCAGATGAGTATTAAGGATGGTGAGATTCTTCTTTGGAAATGAGAAATTTGTGAGAGAGGACTTGAGAAAGAACATGAAGTTGTCTTAATGTGAGAGTGTGAAAGAAATTGTTGGAGAAGTTATAACTCCCCTCCACCAATATGTAGAATTATTAATTAATTGGGAGTTATTCTCATTTATTTAATATATATTAAATCAAATTTATATATAATTAAATAAATATTAATTAACTAACCGCTAATTAATTAATAAATTAAATATCATATATTTAATTTCATTTGAATCATATTCAAATAATATACTCTTACATAATCTATATTTTTAATATGAATCTCACTCCTATTAATTTTAATCTATAGATTTATATGAATATCATTTATATAAATAATATTTGAATCTTATTCAAATATTTATCTCTCATAAAATGAAATATAATTTTGAATCTCATGCAAGATTAACTTTATATCATAATGTATTTATACACACTATATTAATTGTATCTCATATAATTAATTAATTTTCTCATTTATTGCAATAAACCGTTTCACAATTTTTGTATTTTAGAAAATTTAGATGATAGCTACAGAACATATATGGAATATATATAATGTCACGACACTTAAAATATCATAAGTCTCATCTCATAATTGAAATTTCATTAGATAACACAATTAAGTAGCGTCTAGTGCAATGAAAGAAAGTTACAAAGTAATTCTTATCAAAGTGAGTAGACAAAATACAAGATTCATCAAGTTTTGAAGATTAAAGTAGCGAGTACAAAATTTAAGAGCCAAGTGAGTTGACATGTCCATCTATATGCAAAGTCTCATTCTATCCACCTACAAAAAAAAAATACAAAACAAGCATGAATTATTCCTTCACTCATCAAAGTTACAAACTAACAACTAATTGAATTGAATTGTTCAAAAAGATCAAAACCATCAAATCCATCTCATGTTCCATCCATTTTTTGTTGGGGAAGACCGTTACTCATCAAAGCCATCTAATATCAAGAGAGCAATCTCAATGAGTCACACATCATTTAGGAACCTAATAAATAAAGTTACATCATTTAATGGGCAAGTGATCACTAAAATATAGAGTTGAACAAGTAAAAGAAACTAGATACTTACTTCCAAAACATTTGCTCCTTTGTCCATTCTTGGTCAACACCCTGCCTTTTCACCTAAAGAAAGAATAGAAAAAGAGAGACATATATAAACATGCATTACAAAAACACTTGCATACAAGGCCGAAATGATTGGCTAGAGTTATGGTCAAAATGATGTAGTTTGGCCACAATCAAGATATTTATTATCTATGGATCACAAAACTCCAATTTCTGTTTTTATTTAGTTAGATGCAAAGTCCATTAAGTCGTTAGAGCTGCAACTGAAAGGAGAGGAAAAGCAAACCCTTCAAAAAGTTAGAGTCAATGAGCCAAATAGCATAGCACGTTATAGTTGTTTTTTCAATTTGTCGGTCCCCGATCATAAGTTATCGTTGGCCACGGCTTCCTCATTTTGATTTTTGTTTTAGTATCACGGATCTTGGTTCCATATCATCCCTTCCATTTCAAAAAGATTTTCCTGGAATAGGAATAATGAAATCTAAGTTTAAGGAAGAATCGTTGGACCGAGATTTCAATATATACTTAAATAATTTCATCAAACTCAATATTTAAATTATCTATTCTATAATTAACAAGTCTTCCTCTTTTAGCAAATCCTCATGCATCATAATAAAGGTTGTACCAAAGTCAACTTGCAAGGTTGATATAGAGTAGAAAATTATAAATGAAAGGATGACAAAAGATACTAATAGACATGGAAAATGGTAGTCCTTCTCAAACGAATTATTATATACCATCGTGCTCAATTACAAATATTAAGGATACACACAAAAACTCTGAAACTTATTCTCTGAAATAAAATGTCAATTTTTAACTTTATGTTGTATGTTATGGTAACAAGAATAAAGGCACAACTCCTTAACAAAATAAGAACACAAAGTACAACCCCTTAACAGAATAAGGGCAGAAAAACGCAACTTCTTAAAATAATAAGATCACAATAATACAACCCCTTAACAGAATAATAACACAAAACAAAACTCCTTAATAATATAAGAACATAAAACATAACTCTTTAACAGAATAAAGACACAAAACATAACTCCTTAACAGAATTAGATCACAATAACACAACCCCTTAACAGAATAAGAACACAAAACGCAACTCCTTAAGGGGTGTTTGATGGTGGGCTTAAATTGGGTTGGGTGGGCTTAAAAGCCCACCCAGTGTTTGATGGTGGTGAACTTTGAAACCGCTGAGTTTGAAACCCATCGTTTTGTCCCCTCGTTTCATGCCCCATTTTGTAGATCTACTCTTCAGCCCCCTCTATCTCTCTTCTGTCATGCGTAATTGAACACCACTCTTTATCTCTCTTATCATTTTCTCCTTTCTTCTGCCGTTTGGATTCTTTTCTTCGTTTGATCTCTTCATTCTCCCTCTGGCTGGAACGGGTTGTATGTCTTTCATTTCTCCGACTGGAATGGGTTGTATTTCTCTTCATCTCTTCGTTCTCTGCTTTGGTTCCTCCGTGTATATTTTTTTTTTGTTTCTCTGTACGTCTCCTCGCTTCTTTGATTTCAATTGGGTTTTTTGGTTTCTTTGTATGTCTATTCTCCGATTTCGAACAATTTTGTTATAGATCTAATGATATTTAGGGTTATTTATTTATTTATTTATTTGAGATTAGATCTAGGTTTTTTTTTTTTTTTTGTTTAGATCTTTTTTTTTTTTTTTTGCGTTAACCTTGTTCTACGCTAATGATTAGTGTTAAATCTGTCTTGATTTTCTCATGCATATTTGATATTATTCATATTTTTTTATTTTGATTCCTATTGTCCAAAGGAAAGCCTTGATAATTTGTTTTTTTTTTTTTTTTTTTTATCTATTTATGTATTATTAGATCTATCTCTATTCTTCTTCATGCATGTTTGATATTCTTCCTTCAAGATGTTTGATATTCTGGTTTGGGTCTGTTTAATGTTCTATTTTGCGATTCCGATTTTGGATTGTTCAAATCAAACCTTGATAATTTTTATGTTCCTACTATCTACTGTTCCACTTGCTTGAATGAGTTTTTTTAATCAATTTATACGTTATTAAATCCGTCTCTATTCTTCCTCATGCATGTTTGATATTCTTCTTTGAAGATGTTTGATGTTCTTCCTTCATTGTTTGATTTTTTTTCTTATGGAGTATTGAATGTTCTTTTTGCGATTCTGATTCTGGACTGTCCAAAGCAAACCTTGATGATTTTTATGTTCCAACTATCTACTGTTTCACTTGCTTGAATGAGTTTTTTTTTTTTTTTTTTTTTTAAAACCAATTTATATGTTATTAAATCCATCTTTGTTCTCCCTCATGCATGTTTGATTTTCTTTCTTGCAAACCTGTATAATTTTTATAATCTTCTTCTTCCTCTTACTATTATTGTCTTCTGCTCTTATATGCTTCGATACTTTTTTATCCAGATTTTCTCTTGTCACTTCAATATTAAATCATGTGTCTTCCCTGACCGTTTTTCTTTTGCTTTTCCATGTAAATTGGAGGCAAGTTAACTTCTAGTAGTGGATGCAGATTGTGTTATTGGAGCTTGGTGGAGGTCAATCCACTTAAGAACAGGTCTGTTTTCTATTTTTTTTTCCCTGTAAGGCCGATGATGATTTTAAACTGTTTTTTAAACTATTTTTCCTTATCTTTGAAGTATGATTTATGTTTTAGCTTTATTTCCTTTCAACCTGTTTTCTGAGTGAATGTATCTTTTGCTTCATTCCATTAAATTTTTTTAGCATTCAAACGAATTTAAATTTTGTACATTTTAAAATTGATTTCAACTTTGAAATTGTTGAAACTGTTTATTTGGTTTGCTTGGAGTTGGATTTGTTCCAATCAAATGGATTTTTGAAATCTTGAGGGCTTCATTATGTTGTATTTATGTCATTTTTTAGCTCAACCACCAAATTAATAGTGACCTGACCATTACTTAATTTATTTATTTTTTCCTTGACTGTCTTTAATATGAGTTTACTGTTTGAATTTATTGAGTTAGGTGCACTTAAGTTTACTTAACCTTCCTCACCAATCCTATTTATTTTATGCTCTACTTATATCCCAATTTGTGTTCATATTTTTTTAGACTTCTCCATAGAGTCTTTTCTAAAATGTGTTAGTAAGTCCCTCAACCTTCCTCTTTATTTCAACTTTCTCTTAAATCTATTTTCTATTCTAGTATGTGTTGTTAGGCTATTTCAATATACTTTGTTTCCTTCTTCTACATTTAACCTCAACTTATAAGGTATGCTTCCTTCTTTTCTTATAGTTGAATTAAGATATGTCGCTAACATTTTCTTATTTTTGTTAGGCAGTCAACCAATTATTCTGCCCCCTACTTATGGATCGTCTTCACCATCGCTCAATCCGAACATAAACAAAAGTATGATCTTCGTTACTGTATATTCTTTCTTTCTTCTTGAATCGAATTAACGTACATTATCAATATGGTCTAATTAAACTTCTTTTTCTTCCGTGTAGGGCTCAAAATAATCGAACATACCTTTCGTAATTAGTTTGAGGTTCGTAAATTTTAAGTTCGGAATGATCTTCGTTACTGTCTATTCTTTCTTTCTTATACTTGTTGAGGACTGTTTATTTCAAATGTATCATTGTTATGTATTTTGGATTTGTATATTGGACTTGTATGTTGGGATTTTTTCCCCTCTGTTTCTTGAACAAGAATATGTTGAACTCAAAGTTATTAGAAAAATATTATATTGTATTGTTAAATTTTGGTTTGTATCGATTTACATCTTCTATCAAATGAATTCAGTTCAATCACAAGTTTTATTTTCATTATATTAAATTATGTTAAATTAAATTATGAACACGGTATCAAACTTATAATTTTGATCATGAAATCTCTACATTTTCACAATCAAAAGAATTTGAACTTAGAACTTTGTTAATTACTTCCATTACAACTTATAACTTTGTTAACTAATTATAATTATTCCTGCATTAATTATAATTATAATTATTCACTTAATAATCTGAACATAATAATATGTTTTGAGTGATTTTTAAAATAAGTCTAAGAAGTATTAAATAATACACTTATGAGAAGTTTTTTTTTTTTTTTTTTTTTTTTTTTTTTTTACAAGTTTATAAGTTTTAAAATAAGTTTGAAAATAGGTTGAAAATAAGTTTGAAAATAGGTTTGAAAATAGGTTTTACAATAAGTTCCAAAATAAGTTTCAAAATAAATTTGAAAATGTTTGAAAATAGGTTTGAAAATAAGTTTATAAGTTTGAAATAACAGTTTTATTAATAGTGAAGTAGGTTAAAAATGTACAAACTGAAATAAGTTTATAAATTTGAAAATATACTTTTATTTATAGTGCAATAAACATTTGAATTAGCGAAATAACTATACTTTTTTTTATAGTGATGTTTGTACTTATATACTTTTTAAGTTAAATAACATGAAAACTTCTTACAATGAAATTTGAAAATTAACTAGGCACATGAAAATCCATTATGTCAAATACTATAATACTTAGTCATTATTACGTTAGAGACATTTATAATGTGTCAACTACCATACCTAGTTGCATACTTTAGTTTTTTATAGGTAGTAGTGGGTTGTATGAGGGGCCCTTATACCATAACCTCCACATCCTAACTCCCCAAAAAAACCATTCACTTCAACGTTAATTACTAGTATTGACTACCCATGTCCTGAAATTATAGGTACATGGGAAGACACAAATTCTATGTCATTTTCGTTGGTCGTATCCCAGGGATCTTCCTAGCCTGGCACAAATTTCATGGACAAGTCAATGAGTACAATGGGGCATTATACAAGTCCTATGACACATTCAATGCAGCGGAGCATGCGTATAGGTCTTATAGTACAACACACATTGGATAAGTTAGTGATTAGGGTATAGGAAAATGTAGTACAACAACTGTAATAGGCATCATTTCTAGGATTATCGTAATGTATACTTGGCTCGGGATAGTCCGATATAAGTGATGTACTAGGTTATCACGACTTGTCATTTTGTAACTAAACCAAAGTTCACTGATTATAAGTGTAATCATCCTTTCAAGATCTACATACTTCCTCTATTGCCCTAGTAATATGGAGACTTTTCAGGAGTTGTTTAAAATCATAACAAGTATTACTGAGTCTCAAAGATAATTATTCTTCACTTTGGCAATGCTGCTTAACAATAATAGAAGGATAAAACAACAACCAACGAACGTTAGACACTGCATTCGGCAATTGACATTCTTCTACCTCATTTATGAGAGTGACTTGGTGTGTCGTGAGAGTACTCGGATAGATAGAAGGACGTTCATGATTTTATGCAACATGATTAGAACAACGAGATGTAGATGGTGGCAATGTTCCTACATATTCTTGCACATGATGTGAAGAATAGAGTAGTACAAACACATTTTTTGAGATCTGGCGAGACGGTTTTGAGATATTTCAATATAGTTCTTAGAACAGTAATACAATTACACACAATGTTGTTGAAAACCCCCGAACCAGTTACAAGTGCATGTACCGATGGACGATGGAAATGGTTTAAGATAGAAAAAAAGTTCTAGTACTGTTCCATAAACGCATCTAAAATAAATTGTACTGACATCTTCTCAAATTTTCATGATTAAACAATTTGAATAGAATTTCCTGAGGGCATTGGACGACACGTACGTGAAAGTGAATGTCAGTGTTGTAGATCGACCACGATATAGGATGAGGAAGGGGGAAATTGCCATAAACGTTCTTGCGGTGTGTGTCCCGAATAGAGAATTCGTATTCGTTATGTTAGGCTGGGAGGGCTCGACTACCGACTCTAGGCTTCTAAGGGATGCAGTTGTGCGACCGCACAAATTGAGGGTTCCAAAGGGTATGAAAATCACTGCATAAGCAACATTCAATTACTCCATTAAACAGACATGTATTACAATACTGAAAATGGTACAGGGTACTACTATCTGTGCGATGCTGGCTACCCTATTGCTGAAGGATTTTTGGCTCTGTATAGAGGGGAGCGCTATCATCTATTAGACTGGCGTGTCGTGAGAGTACTCGGATAGATAGAAAGACGTTCATGATTTTATGCAACATGATTAGAATGACGAGATATAGATAGTGGCAATGTTTCTACATATTCTTGCACATGATGTGAAGGATAGAGTAGTACGAACATATTTTTCGAGATCTGGCGAGATGGTTTTGAGATATTTCAATGCAGTTCTTAGAGCAGTAATACAGCTACACACAGTGTTGTTGAAAACCCCCGAATCAGTTACAAGTGCATGTACCGATGGACGATGGAAATGGTTTAAGGTAAAAAAAGTTCTAGTACTGTTCTATAAATGCATCTGAAATAAATTGTACTGACATCTTCTCAAATTGTGATGATTAAACAATTTGAATAGAATTTCCTAGGGGCATTGGACGACACGTACGTGAAAGTGAATGTCAGTGTCGTAGATCGACCATGATATAGGACGAGGAAGGGGAAACTCGCCACAAACCTTCTTGCGGTGTGTGACCCGAACATAGAATTCATATTCGTTATGCTAGGCTGGGAGGGCTCGACCGCCAACTCTAGGGTTCTAAGGGATGCAGTTGCGTGACTGCATAGATTGAGGGTTCCAAAGGGTATAAAAATCACTGCATAAGCAACATTCAGTTACTCTATTAAATAGACATGTATTACAATCTTGAAAATGGTACGGGATACTACTATCTATGTGATGTTGGCTACCCTATTGCTGAAGGATTTTTGGCTCCGTATAGAGGGAAGTGCTATCATCTCTTAGACTAGCGTGGAGCGGGCAACGCACTACACTGACAGAATTTTTCAAAATGAAGCATTCGTTAGCAAGAAATATTATCAAGCTAGCGTTCGGACTTCTAAAGGGCCGATGGGCAATTCATAGGGGCAAATCCTACTACCCGGTACAAGTCCAATATCGAACGATAACTGTGTGTTGCCTGATTCACAACTTAATCACAAGAGAGATGGGCATCGATGCTTTACTTGATGATTCTTTATATGAGAATCAAGCGTCTGGTGTTACGGAGTGAGAGAACATTGAACTTATTGAGACCTCAGACGAATGGACCAAATTTAGAGATGATTTAGCTGCCGAAATATTTTCTCAATGGCAAAAATCATGATTCTTTTTTTTTTTTGAACAAAGACATATTATCTATCTATTGAACAATATTCCTATGCTTCATTTATTTCGTGAACATTTTTAATTCGACTATTTCAATCCATAGTTTTAGTTTTTTATTTTATAACATGTCGCACAAAGCTGTTTAATTTTCAATAATGTCTTTACGATGTATGCATGGATGAATTAGAATGGTAGGTGACGGAAAATAATCAAAACATACTTGGACAAAAGCTGAGGACGCTGGGTTTGTCAATGCCTTAACCTCTTTGGTGGAGTCCGGTTGGAAGTCTGACAATGGGACCTTCCGGCCAGGATATCTACAACACTTGGAACACATAATGGAGGAGAAGTTTCCGAGGTATGGCCTAAACTAGAACACTATCCAATGTAAGATTAGATGTATGAAGAAACAATATTCGGTGGTAACAGAGATGTTAAATCAATCAGGGTTCGGATGGAACGAGGAGTTTAAGTGCGTTCAGATTGAGAGGGAGATATTCGACGTCTAGGTTCGAGTAAGTTTTTTAAAATATTAAACAATGTACATCGAACCTGCTTTTGTATAATTTCTAATATCGCTTCCATATACGAATGCAGAGTCATTCTAATGCGAAGAGTTTGTAGAATAAGCCATTCCTCCATTATGATGAACTATCAAGTGTGTTTGGGAATAATAGGGCAACCAGACACTATTGCAAGCCACCAGTGGTGATGGCGTCAAATTTGTTTTGGAAAATGGAGGACAAGATTCAGCTAGGGTCACAAGAACACACTACCCCTGATAATGAACAACCCCAATTGCCTAAGGATGCAATGGAAGAAGATCAAGGAGACATGTCCACGGGGAGAGCAAGTGTACCAGATATTTCCACCGGCAGATCAACCATATTAGTGGAGACATCTAGAGGGAGTAAAAGGAAACGACTCACCTTCCTGAATGAAATGATCAAGATCATGCGATCAACTACTAATATATAGCCAGCGCACATGGCAGAATCGTTGCGTGGCAGGCCGAGAAATATGAAATGGAATTTGGGCGTCAGAAGGAGGTAGTTCAGGCAATATTTGGTATTGAAAGGCTCACTGAGGATGATAGATGTGACCTGATTGATATCATTGGCACGAACATACGAAAAGCAGACCTCTTCCTCGTTGTACCAGAAGACAAACGACTACGGTACTATACACGTCTACTTGTTGGGAACCACTAGACTGACGACCTAATATTTCAACTCCAAAATACATATCTTTTGTGAATTTTTTGTGAAATCTTTTGGAAATCGCCACATGTTGGGTCAGTTCATATTATTTTATGATCTTCTTAAAAATGTTACTATACTACATCACATTCTTACCATCATAATCAAATGAAAGGTAATTATCCTATGTACATTTTCAATTCTAGATACACTATCCAAATTATATAAAAATAAATTATATGATATGTGAAATAATAATATTAAGTTAGCAAGATTCAATATATGTACATACAATATACCAATTCATTAGTATTTGGGATAATTACCTTCAATCACATTCAATATATATACATACAATATACAATATACCAATTAATTGAGCAGAAGACCTAGAATCAACCTTTAAGGCGAGCAATTTATCTACTTACCCCAACGTCAGGAAATGAGTGAATTTCGTTTTGTGTAGCTGAGTTCCCAGCTCCCCAATCAGAAGAAACCCCAAAATGGTAGGCTTGTTGAGTTGGCAATCTGGCCACTCTCTCCCATACAAATTAAAAGATCGCCCTCATGAGTAGGAGTTCTCAACTCACTCAGGATTAAGGTCATGTCACCTATGGTTATCCTAGTGAAATGTAAGTCTCAATTATGAACAACGTTATATAAAGAGACTAATCATTTCATGGTCCGGTCTTATACAAACTCTTTGTATAGGATACCCTTGCTTGCATTTCTCCACATGAATGGTCAGGATCAGACCATTTGTAGCACTTTACAACACTTATAACATCTTCAAAGTGGATCGTATCCGTAGTGTCACCAGGATAAGGTATCTCTCCTTTATCCTTATACTACAGACCATTTAGGTTATTATTTAAGGCATGATCCACTTGTATGTCTCCACATACATGCTTAAGTTACATAAAATAACCTTGGATCTTAGTTTATTGAATTGAGTAAATGCTTATAAAATAACACTTATTTTATTAATAACAATATGTTTACAGAGTGTTTACTAACTACGAGACTACCAAGAGAATTAGGACGTCATATATATATATATATACGAAGTTTTATATGTTATATAAAAAATAACATATAACCTATAGATTTAATATTATATCACATACAATATAACCTATAGTTTCTTTTCTCTCTAATATGACATTTAATATAAATCACATTTATATTAAATTTAACAACTATGAATCTAATTCATATTAATAATATTTGAATCTTATTCAAATATTTATATCCTCTCAATTAATCTATAATGTATCAAATACATTATAATAATTATATCACATATAATTAAAACAACTTAATTATATCATATATAAATAAATCCCTCTATTAATTTGAAAAATTCAAATTAATCCAAAAACTAATTTCATTTAATCCTATTGAGCTACCAGAGGGACCTCATGGACCTGTAGCTTGAAGCTCCAACGGTACATGAATAACTAATCAAACTCTTTAACTAAATCATTCACCATTTGTTAACTGTTGGGCACTTTGCTAAAGACCGACAGTTGCACTTTTCATACTACAGATATATTTTTGTGTCCATTGGATATAATTAATCAATAGTACGATGACCCTTCACAAATTGCTCGTAAGTACAGCTAGACCAAAATTACCGTTTTGTCCCTATAGTTACATCTAACTCCTTAAGTATCAACGATCTCTCTAATTAACAATAGATCATAGTTCAACTATGACTAAACCCCTCCGGGCCAGGAGTGGGTGTGGCACCACATTGTTCAAGCCCTAGAATCAGCCCTTAATTGACCAATTTATCTACTTACCCCGACCTTGGGGAAGAAGTGAATTCCTTCTTGTGTAGTTGTGTTCCTAGCTCCCCAATCAGACGAATCCCTAAAATGGTAGGCTTGTTGAGTCGGCGATCTGGCCACTCTCACCTATACAAATCAAAGGACCGCCCTCATAGACAGGAGTTCACAACTCACTCAGGATTCAGGTCATGTTACCTATGGTCATCCTGGTGAAATGTAAGCCTCTATTATGAACGATGTTATATAATGAGACTAAATGTTTCCTGATCTGGTCTTATACAAACTCTTTTGTATAGAATATCCTTGCTCGCATGTCTATACATGAGTGATCAGGATCAGATCATTTGTAGCACTTTATGACAATTGTAACAACTACAAAGTGAGTCATACTCGTAGTGTCACCAGGATAAGGTACCCAACCTTATCCATCTACTACAGACCATTTAGGTTATCACTTAAAGATGATCGACTTATATGTCTCTACATACATGTTTAAGTTACAAAATAACCTTGGATGTTAGTTTATTGGTTTATGGTTAATGCAACAAAAATATGGAATAAAATATCATATATTTTATTAAATAGACAATGAGTTTGTTCAATACATTTACAAACTATAAAATCCTACGAGATTTAAAGCATCAACCCCAACAATCTCCAACTTGACGTAAAGCTAGTGGGGTGTACAATATAGTCAAAATAAAAAGTACACAAATAATAAACCAGGGTATAACATGCACCCAGTAGAAATCCCTTGTAGGATTGTATCAATAGCATCAGAAGCACAAGGATCATCTAAGCACTCAAATTCACTAATTTTGGCAAAATTTAAAACATACTTTTGCAGAAAAAAATGTGTTTCAAGACATACCTCTTGTAGAACTTCTTCAAAGCTCCTTCACCAGCTGCTATCTTCTCCAAAACTTGTTGTAGACCACTTTAAGATTTTCTCCACTATTCTTTTGGTGCTCTAGATTGAGTTGTGGGACTCAAAACAAGCTAATCAAGGGATGAAGGAGAAAAGCTCACTGCAGCAACCTTGTTGAAGAACCCTTCTTCAAACCAAATTTTCTCTAAAATTCTCTATGAATTGCATGCCCAATTTTCAATCCAATCTTTTCATTATATTGCAGATCAACAAGCAAAGAGAAGAGTTGCATGAGTTGTAGCTCATGCTTGGAGAAGACAAGGCAAAGATATTGCCATCTGAGTGAGCTACTTGGTGATGGATAATGGAAAAATCTCCTTTTCCATTTAAGTGTTTTTGTTTTCTTTTCCTTTTTCAATTTTATCTCAAAATTTGATTTTATAAAATCTATTTTTATTTTTAAAAATGAAAATTTAATTAATTTCATAAATTAATTATTAAATAAAACTTAATTAATTTAATATCAAATATTAAATTAATTTTAACACATGTAATTATATCTCATATAATTACTAATTCCCTTAATTCTAATTTGAACGTTTCAAATTAACTTATCACGTGATTCTAGAGCTAGTCCATTATAAGCTAGTAGAGGGACCTCACGGACCTACAGATCATATGCTTCAACGATCCGAGATTAATCGGCTAAACGCATTAGACCAAATTAATCCCCATTCGTTAACTAATCGGTCACTCCACTAAAGCCCATAGTTGCACTCCCCTCACTGTAGATATATTATGTTCATATGATTTAACCAGAATCAGCAAGTTGACCCTTCACAGGTTGTTCATGATAACGGCTGGGTCAAATATCTGCTTTACCCCTGAGATTACGTCTTATTTCTCAAGTCCTTACTAATCCTCTAATGAATAACTGGTTTGTGATCCAATCACTAAACCAAACTTTCTTAGCCAAGTGAGAGGATGGGGCCCCTTGTTTAAGACTTAGATTCAGTACTTGAAAGAACAACCTTTCTCCTATTCCTTAATCGGGTAGGCGTGAACTCTGTCTTGCACGCTATGTCCCCAGCTATCGATCCAATCTTACCCTTGAAATGGGAGTCTTATTGAGCCGAACTGTTGAGCCAACCCTCAACTATGCAAATCTAAAAGCAATCCCAAATAAACAGGAGTTCATAGTTAGCTTAGGATTAAGATCGAGTTACCTAGGTCATCTAGGTGAAATAGTCAGTCTTAAAGAGTAAACAGCGTTATAAAGTAAAAGTGACTTATTTCTTGGTCTTGATCTTATGCAAACTCATTGCATAGGACGCCCCCACTCCTCATGTCATAACATGTACAAATTAGGATCACATCGTATGTAGCACTTTACAACTCTTTGTAACAACTACAGAGTAGGCCGCATCCAATGGTGTTACCAGAATAAGGTATCCAACCTCATTCATGTACCATAGATCATTTTGACTATTTACTCGAACCCGATCTACTCTTATGTCTCCACATAAAGTTCAAGTACTTATACAATAGTCATGGTTTTAGTTTATTGGATTTAGACTTTCATACAATTTATGAGATCAATAACAAGTATATTGATAATAGAAAATGTTTATTATTTTACAAACTGCGAGTTTTTAGGACATAAAACCCAACATCCTCCACTTGCCATATCTAGATGTGGCCTGTCACATAGACCCATACTCTACAAGTGACCTTCAAACACCTTAGTCATCAGGGTCTTTGTAAACAGACTAGTAACGTTGTGATCCGAAGCTATCTATGTGACAATCACGTCCCCTCAATGAACTATCTCTCGGATGAGATGATACTTCTGCTATATGCTTCCTACACTTGTGACTCCCAGGCTCTCAGGAATTAGCCACATCACCACTATTATCACAATAAAGTATGATGGGCTTTGACATGTCTGGAAAAACTTCCAGATCAGTCAAGAATTTTCTGGGTCAAACAACTTTCTTAGTAGCTTCATAAGGCGCTACATACTCAGCCTCCATAGTGGAGTCAGCAATGCACTCTTACTTGGTGCTTCTCCATACTACTGCCCCTTTGTTAAAAGTGAACACTGATAGTGATGTGGAATTTCTAGAATCCTTATCAGTTTAAAAATCAGAGATTATGTATCTCGTAAGGATCAAATCCTTAAAACCATACACGAGCATGTAGTCCCTCATTCTCTGTAGATACTTGAGGATGTTTTTAACAGTGGTCTAGTGATCTAGTCCTGGATTAGATTGATATCTACTGACTATCCCCACTACATAGCAGATGTCAAGTCTAGTACATAACATCGCCTACATCAAGTTACCCATAGCCGATACATAGGGGATCCATCTCATCTCTTCAACCCCTTGAGGTGTCTTAGGACACTGTTCCTTAGACAATATCACTCCATATCTGAAAGGAAATAAGCCCCTCTTGGAGTTCTGCATTGAATATTTGACAAACATCTTGTCAATATACGATACTTGAGACAGAGCTAGCATTTTGTTCTTTCGATCTCAAAAGATTTGAATACCTAGAACAAATTGAGCCTCTCTCAAATCTTTCATTTGGAATTGGGTTGCTAACCAATTCTTAACTTCATTGAGTAAACCTACATCATTCCTAATTAATAGAATATCATCTACATATAACACTAGAAAAACTACTGAACTGTTGATGATCTTCTTATATATACGAGGCTCATCAACGTTTTGATCAAAGCCATAATATTTTATCGCAGTATCAAACTTTATGTTCCAAGATCGAGAAGCTTCCTTCAGTCCAAAAATGGATCGATTAAGCTTGCAAACCTTTTTATCTTGACATTGGGTTATGAATCCCTCAGGCTACTTCATATAGATGGTCTTCTCAAGATTGCCATTCAGAAAGGCAGTCTTGACGTCCATCTACCAAATCTCAGAGTCATAATATAAGGCAATGAAGAGGAGGATCTGGATAGACTTAAGCATGGCAACAGGTGAGAAAGTCTCCTCATAGTTAACTCCCTCAGCCTGGGTATAACCCTTTGCCACCAGTCTAGCCTTGAAGGTTTTGCACCTTCCCATCAACACTTCATTTCCTCTTATAGATCCATTTACAACCTATAGGTTTAACCCAATCAGGTTGATCTACAAGATCCCATACGGAATTGAAGTACATAGCCTCCATTTCGAGATCCATTGCTTTGATCCATTCATCTTTGTCAATATCTTCTATTGCCTTCATATAAGAAAATGGACCCTCAACTTCACCATGAGCTACCATAGCCAGGATTTCGTTAAACTCATATAGCAAACAGGTGGGTTCGCAACCCCCTCACTTCGTCGAGGTTCCCTCAACACTTGATGCATTCATATTGAGAAAAATAGGTCTTTCAACCTACATTTCTCAGTGTATTTAGTCACAATATCCTATCTCTAAGATGCATGCGATGAATGTTTGATGCAAAAAATGTTTCTTTATTTCTAAATATGCTCTCTTCTTGTTTTATGGGGTCTAAATCCTTAGTCTTTTCAAACCTAAATTTAATCTAGTTAGAATAATCGACTTATTCAAATAGTTTATAAAGCATACATAAAACAAGTTGAACACATGATTAAGCCTTACTTAGTTCATGTTAGCTGCAATGTTTCTCAACCCATAAAGAAATTAGTTGCTCATGGTAAAAGTTGAGGAGATGAATAAAAGATAAACTGTAAATGCATTCATATTGAGAAAAAGAAGTCTTTCTACGTTTACACAATACAAATAACAACTGTAGAAGAAAAGAGATAGAGATAGAAAGTCAAGTCGTGGTATGCAATTCCTTGTTCCCTCCGGCTCTGTAGACGACTGCTTCACAAAGACTGTGTTGAAGGTGAAGTTCCCTTTCTACTTCCAGAGAGGAATCCTAAGCCTTCACTTAAGATTTCACGAGGGCTCGAAGGGGAAGTGTTTTTGAAGTAAGAATTTGGGTAGAGTTTTTCTCCAATGTCTTCGTTGTTCTGATGCATGGAAATCTCGTTGGGAATTTATAGGTGTCAAGAAGCAACTTTTTCTTCTCTTATTGATGATTATGCCGATAAGGTACATTAAATTCCATACCCTGATGCGTCGCCTACTTCGCGTCAGAAGTTCATTGGTTCTATCATAAAGCTTTCTTGTCACCTGCCAACTTGGTCTCTGATTTGACTTCCACCACCCATGCGTCATGTCATCCTTTATCGCATAAGGCTACCAACTTGTTCAACTATGCAATTCTAATGTTGGTGTTGAGAATTCCTTGCGATCGTATAAGTAGATTTCCTACACCCAAAAAAACATGATTTTTATAACTTTCGTAGATAGAGAAATTTTTGTGCGTGTGTGATCGCATGTTTTACTTATTTTTATGAATTCCTTATCAAGTTGTAACATTTTCAAAGCTTTTTTCCTAATTGTTTTTTTATAAAAGAGGTAAAATAACTTGTATCTCTACAAGTTAACATACTACAAAATTTAAAACAATGTTTGTCCTCAAGCATATATTTAGATTCCTAATGTATCTTGCACGCTTTGACGCATTGCCTAGACCTCTCAAAGTGCCTCCAACTCTAGATTTGCTAGACCAATGCTTTCTTTAGTTTTATTCTTCAACCTATGGAAATATTTCCAGCCTTTAGATGCAACAAGCTTATTCTTCAAAAGTCCCTTGCTCGTTTGCAAAACTATCTTATATTTTGTTTTCAGGAATGGGCTTTTGGTTTTAAAATTTAGTAAAAAAATTCTCCTTGGTGAACTAATTTAGGTTTGATCGTGCGTTGATCCAAGCATCTTACCTTCGTTTTGGCTTGCCCCCACGAGTGTCATGCAAACATCCAACTACGAGCAAGGTGCTCTTTTCATAATTAACTCATGTCTTTGAAGTTTTGAACATGGTAGTAAAGTTATGATCAATTATTTCTTACGGTGATCACAATTCCCACCTTCGTTTTGGCTTGACCCCACGGATGTCATGCAAACATCCAACTACAAGCAAGTTCCAATCTCAACATCGTTCTTTTTTTTTTTTTTTTTTTTTTTTGGATAAGAATAACAAAGAGATTTCAGGACAACTTGATTTTGCAAGCATTTAGCTCAAACCTCCCACCCCAAGTTTAGAGGGTAGCAAGATCTATTACTGAAAATCAAATTATGCGATGGCTTCAAAAAGATATTGCAAAAGAGGTTTGAGATAAAGCTTTCACGTATACTAATTTCAAGAATGTTTTCTGAAACAAAGTCCTAAATCTTTAACTAACACAAGTCATACTAATCATTCTGTTGGTAACACAGTATCATCATTAAGGTCATTTGTGGGATGCAACAAAACAAAAAAGACTATTAGCGATCAAGAAAGATATGTAAGAGAGAAACTAAAAGAAAAGGCAAAAAAAAATTGGCGCTTAAAATTAAATTCATAGATTAATTATAAAAATGACAAATAGAAAGATAACAAAAAATTGAAAAGCAAACCCCTCAAAATTTAATTTTCATCCGCATCATTGGTATCTTGCTCCAGTGGTGTGTTTTCTTCTGATAACTATAAAGGAACTTGAAGATACGAGGGAATGGTTGGTCCAACCACGAGGCAAGCCATGAAATCTTGAAAAAACTGAATCATGAAGAGAAAATGCTCATGTTGCCTTTGCGTTTGCTGGCAAATGAAGTTTCTGGTGACGGACTGTTGGCGTTGAACTTCTTAACTTGGTGTTAGACAAATTCTTTTAACTCATTGTGTTGCATTTGAGTTCTTGTTGTTGCCGCATCAAGTTATTCATCTGAGATGCGATCATGTTCTGCTGTCGAGACAATTCATCAAGACCTCCTAAGATAAGCTTACAAAGGTCATCATAAAGGAATTTGTACCATTCATCAACTTTTAGGTCTTCTTCTACAGACGCATTAGGGTTGTGACGTTGGCTTCTTTCGTCAGCTTGGTGTCCGCTGACCTCACCAATGCCTGATCCTCTGCCTACTTCAAGTGTAAGAGTTGGTAAGCTTGGTCATTAACAATGGGAATGGTTGGTTGGTCGTTTGGTAGGCATTGTTTGGATTTGAGGGAGGGTGGAGGTGTTGGTAATTGTGTTGTGATGGGAAAAATAGAGAGAGAGAGCTCTTCAACGGATAGAGGTTTTTCAAGCGATGAAGGGTGCTTATTTAGGTCAACGACTAATCTCGAGGGCTCCCTATATATTGATGAAAAGAGTTCATCAAATTCATCTGGATGTGAGGGAAGTTTGCCTTAGGCTTAGGCGATGAGGTTTGCTTCAGCAGAAGGAAGGCTTCTCAACTTGGGGTGATGCAATAACCCTTTCATCAATACTTAGTGAAATTACCACTTTTCGCTTTTTGTGTTAAGTAGGCTCTGGAGGAGATTGGGCTTATTAGGATCACCGCTTTACTAGCTTCTTTGGCTAGTTCTCGGCTTGCTGTGCTGGTAATCTCATGAGCCGGCAGAGAAACTAACTCATGAGTGTGCCTTTCACTTCCACATCCTTTTCTTCTTCAAACAAACCTTGCGTTGTGCACAACCTTGTAATCAACAATGGGAAGAACAACTGCCCCCTCGGCTTCGAGAATGAAGTCTGAAGAACAACTGGCCCTCAGCTTCGTGAATGAAGTCCAAAGAACAACTGCCCCCTCGACTTCGAGAATGAAATTCGAAGAACAACTGCCCTCTCGGTTTCGAGAATGAAGTCCATATCTGTCCTGTGATAATACAACTGACGTTGATTAGAACCAGCCGCATTATGCAGTAGATTACCATCACGCGATCACTTGAAATTGAGTGGTCATGTGTCTTAAGAAGTAGCTTCCTCTTTATGAAGTAGAGCCACACATTTGCCTCATGTGTCAGGCTGTGTGGCAATAGAGTCACTCCCTTAACAGATGTAGACCATTTGATCCCTGGTTGGACGACCACTTTCACCTCATCCTTCTATTCTTCAGCAGTTGGCTCTTCGATGATTATATTTCCCTCAATGTTAGGGATGTCTTCCAAATAATACATGTCATTGATTTTCTTGACGCTAAAACCAATTGTCGTATCACCAATGACTGCTCTATATCTATTTGATTGCAGCATCCCATCATAAAATGCATGAACCACTGTTGGCTTGACCGTTCTGGTTCCCTCACAAAAATCTCTCCATCCCATCGTGTCTACCATGTTGTTAGCTCTCGAAAAGTAGGGGTGTTAAGAAAACCCAATAACCCAAAAAACCCGATCAACCTAACCCAACCCGTGTAGTTTGGGTTGGGTTATCAACTCATTTGGGTTGGGTTGGGTTCAAATAAATGAAAATTTTATAGGTTCGGTTGGTTCGTGGGTTCACCTAATATAACCCAAACCAACCCGAACCAACTCAAATTTATTATTAACTTTAAAAAAAAAATTTATTACTTATAACACAATTATTTATGCATATATTTATTTTAATTTTATTTAATTTCAATATTTTTTTGAATAATTTTTCTTCAACAACTATTAAAAGTAGTTTCTTTGTACTTTAGAAAGAAAATTTTCACTATATAAATTGAAATTGAGTTATTAATCTTAATTCAATATATGAAAATAATTAAATTAGATTTTTACATATTTACATTTTGCTTCTTTTTAGAACAAAATTTTAAAAAAATTACCCGATTAATCCGAACTAACCCAACCCAAATATTTCATGGTTGGGTTGGGTTGGGTTCATTTTTTAATAAGGGTTATTTGGGTTGATAAAATTTACAACCCGAATAATTGGGTTGGATCTAAAAAGTCTTTCAACCCAACCCAACCCATAAACACCCCTACCGAAAAGAGCTAAGTTTATGGCATTAACCTTCCTATATCTGGGTAATCTTTGTGCTTTATTTGTCTTATTTTGTAAGAAAATTGACCCAATGGAGCAAGTACATTGCAAGGATGAAGAATCAAGCAAAAAGGGAGGAAAAATCGGGAGTTAAATGCACCAAATTAGGCTTATATGCCAAAGGACAACTCTGCCCTGTTCTAGCATTGCAACACTCTCCACAAGTGTTAGTTAACCACTCATTCAATGCTAAAAGGAAGTAGCATCAAGTGCAGGGCAGGGTTGCAACGCTGCTTCAAGCGTCACGATGCTTCGGAGTTGGATCATCGCCAGCATTGCAATGCATCTCAACGCTGTAAGGCATAACACTCAGCGTTGCAACACCTCTTCCAAGTGTTGCAACACTACGGCGATTGACATAAATTTTTTCAACACGCGGTGCAAGCGTTGGACGCATCATTGCAACATCTTCCCAACATTCTCCAATGCACACCACAACGTTGCAACGCTATTTCCCAGTGTTGCAATGCTGCATGCGACCTATAATTAATGCGTTAGGGTTCAGCCTTCCAAAAAAACAGAAAACAAGCAGCCTCATATCGCATTCCTATTGCTAAATACTTCTGAATATAGTGAATTTTGAGAGTTTAGTATGGTTTTGGGAGCCATTGAAGCCAAGTTGTCGAGCGATCATCACCATAGTCAGCCTCGAATTCCTTTTGATCATTGTAATTTGTGATAGTTTATGTTGGATTGTATCAACAGCAACAGAAGCGACAAGGATCATTAAGCACTCTAATTCATTAATTTTGGAGAATATAAAGCATGCTCTTGTTGAAACAAGTGGGTTTCAAGACATATCTTTATAGAATTTCTTCAAAACTTGATTTCCAACTGCAAACTTCTCTAAATCTTGTTGTAGTGCACCTCAAGATCTTTCCTACTATTCTCTTGGTGCTCTAGATTGAGTTGTGGGACTCAAAATAATCTTGAATAAAGGAAATTTTGAGAATAACTCACAGTAGCAATTTTGTTTAAAAATACCTTCTTCGCCATGAATTTTTCAGCAAAAATTCTATCAATTGCATGCCTCAAATTCACTCCAATCTTTTCAATATATTGTAGACAATCATGCAATGAAGATGGCTGCATGAGAGGCAGCTCATGCTTGGAGTAATTGAAGCTCAAAGAATGGATTTTGTGTGAACAACTTATGAAGGTGATAATGGAAAAAACAAAAATTCCATTTATGTGTTTTTCATCTTTTTCAACTTTTCCAAATTGTTTTTAAAAATCAATTTCATTTATGAAATTGGAAAATTATTAATTTTACAAAATTATTTTTTCTAATAAAATTAATAAATAATTATTTAAACGGTTTAAATAATTCTCATTAATTTAATATCAAATATTAAATTAATTTTACACAAATCCATTTTAAATGTGCAATTATATCTCAAATAATTACTAATTTCTTTAATTCTAATTTGAACGTTTTAAATTAACTTATCATGCTACTCTAGAGTTAATCCATTTATAAGCTACTAGGGGGGACCTTGCGGACCTACAGATCATGAAACGTTTTAAATTAACTTATCATGCTACTCTAGAGTTAATCCATTTATAAGCTACTAGGGGGGACCTTGCGGACCTACAGATCATGGGCTCCAACGATCCAAGATTAATTAGTTAAACTCATTAGACCAAATTAACCCCCATTCGTTAACTAATGGGTCACTCCACTAAAGCCCATTGTTGAACTCTCTTCATAGGTTGTTCGTAATAACAACTGGGTCAAATATCTGTTTTACCCACGAGTTTACGTCTTGTTCCTCAAGTTCCTACTGATGCTCTAATGAACAATTGATTTGTGATCCAGTCACTAAACCAAAACTCTCTCAACTTAGTGAGAGGGTGGGGCCCCTTGTTCCAAACCTGGATTCAGTACTTGAGAGAACAACCTTTGTTCTATCCCTAAATCGGGTAGACGTGAACTCTGTCTTGCACCCTATGTCCTCAGCTATCTATTAGGTCATCTATGCAAATCTAATGATAATCTCGAATAAATAGGAGTTCATAGTTAGCTTAGGATTAAGATCGAGTTACCTATGTCATCTAAGTGAAATAGTCAGTCTTATATAGTAAATAGCGTTATAAAGTAAAAGTGACTTATTTCTTGGTCCGATCTTATGCAAACTCATTGCATAGGACGCCCCCACTCTTCATGTCATAACATGTACGAATTAGGATCACATCGTATGTAGCACTTTACAACTCTTTGTAACAACTATAGAGTAGGCCGCATCCAATAGTGTTATCAGAATAAGACACCCAACCTCATTCATATACTATAGATCATTTTGACTATTTACTCAAACCTGATCCACTTTTGTGTCTCCACATAAAGTTCGAATACTCATATAATAATCATGGGCCTTAGTTTATTGGATTTAGACTTTCATGTATACAATTTATAAAATCAAAATAAGTTTATTGACTATAGAAAATATTTATCTTTTTATAAACTGCGACTTTTAGGATATAAAACCCAACAGTTTATATGTCTTAATTCTTGAAGTTTACTAGTCTAATTTATTCAATTGTTGTGAACCCTTTGGGTGGATTTGGTATATTAATAATTGAATTCCGATAAATTTTTCTGACAAATTAATTTATTGAATTTCTTGTATGCAAAATCATTCTAGCTTATGCATAATTGATTGATTAAGTTGCACGTATTAGGATCGCATGTTTAGGGTCTAAATTGTTTCTTGCCAAATTAATGTATGTCCTAGTATAATCCTTCCCAAATAAATCATGCTATAAGATGTGGTTGTCCGACTTGTAGTGTGTCTCGACAATTGAACCATTTCTTAATGCTTTTCAGTTTTAACTTGCATGTGAGAAGGAAAAGTTTTAAACTGAATTAGTGCTTATTTAAATTTTTATCAAAATTTGCTAATTGGGTTATTAGAATTTCTAATAGGTTGAATGGTTCATATAATTGGAGAAATTAACTAATATCTAATGATAGAAAATAAAAGGCATACAAACTAATCCTAAGATTTTCTCTCAATTTGATTCAAGCTTTTTCTGTGCTAACTCTTACTTATTTTTCCCTATTTGGTTTTTAATTTATTTTAAACAAAAATGAGAACCATCATAAACCTTTTTTTTCTTTTGAATTCATAAATTTGTCTAAGTTAATTCAATAGTCTCCCTGTGGATTCGACCCCGATTTTACCACTTTGCCGGAGGAAATCTAAACAGAAATCTCCATGAGCAGTGGAAGTGGATCGTTCCAAATCCCATTCAGAATGAACACAACAATTACAGTCTTAAACAAAACGAACAAATTATGCATAAACAAGCATGCTACAAGAGGATACAAGGGATAAAGTATGTGTACCTTTGACGAACTATTCTTCAAGTATCCCTCGATCGATTTCCAATACGTTCAAAGCAGCACTCGAACGCAATAAATGGAACACGACCTCCTCGAACGTCTTAATGAGCCTTAATCCCAATTGAGTCCAACTCGAACCATGAATGGAACAGGAACACCACCATAAGTGTTACCTTAGTATTCTTGGTGTGAGAATCCAGGAGTTGTGGGCTCTGTATGATCTTGGATTGAGGAAGATAGGAGGTATACGATCAAGTAAGTGGGAGATGAAGACTGTCTATCGTATAGACAATGTACTCGATCGTTTAGAAAATGGAAGCCTATCATATAGACTTTGCTACTCGATCGTGTAGCAGCGATCAACGAGTAACTATCCTATAGTCAACTTCTAGCTCGATCGTGTAGACTCTCAATGCTATTGCTTAGTAAAAACTCTTTTTACTTAATATCTTTTTCCGTGAAACATTTTTCAAACGAATCAACTACTAATTTTGGAAAACAATTTTCCTTTTATCTCACGATTATCATAAAACTTCCAATAACCTCCCACTCAAATCGGTTATTAGAGAAAAAGAATTAATTATCGTATAATTAATATGTTATAAATAAATATGATAACTAACTTATCATATTATATTTATAACCTATAGTTTTAATATTTCATCATATGAAACATATAAACTATAGTTCCTTTTCTATTTTATGGTATTTAATATAAATCATATTTATATTAATTCCTCCAATTAATGTATCTAATACATCAGACCAATTATATCGCATATAATTGAATTTCCTCTTGTTAATTTGAACACTTTAAACTAACCTAAAATCTGATTTTCAACATGAACCCATTAGGCTACCAAGGGGATCCCATGGACCTGTAGCTTGAGGCTCCAACGGTACGTAAATAACTGACTTAACTCTTTAGTCACGAGATCCATCATCCGTTAACTATTGGTCACTACACTAAAGACCGACAGTTGCACTCTTCTCACTACAGATATATTTCTATGTCCTTATAACCAATCAACAATACGATAACCCTTCACAAAGCGCTCGTAAGTACAGTTGGGTCAATTTACCGTTTTATCCTAGTAGTTACATCTAACTTTGTAAGTACCACTAATTCCTTTAATGAACAATAAGTCATAGTCCTACTATGAATGAGTTCTCTCTTCCAAAGAAAGGGTGTGGCCACTATGTTCAAGACTCGAAATTAGCCCATAAGGGAGAAATTTATCTACTTACCCCTACTTCGGGGAAAGAGTGAATTTCTTCTTATGTTGCTAAGTTTCCAGCTCCCCAATCAGACGAATGCTTTAAAAGGTAGGCTTGTTTAGTTGGCAATTTGGCCACTCTCAGCCATACTAATCAAAGGACCGCCATCATAGGCAAGAGTTTCCATCTCACTCAGGATTAAGGTCATGTCACCTATGGTCATTTTAGTGAAATGTAAGTCTCAATTATCAACAACGTTATATATAGAGACTAATCATCTCGTGATTTGATCTTATACAAATTCTTTATATAGGACACCCCCGCTCACATGTCTCCACATGAATGGTCAGGATCAGATCATTTATAGAACTTTACAACACTTGTAAGATCTACAAAGCGGGTTGTATCCGTAGTGTCACCAAGATAAGGTATCCCTCCTTCATCATTATACTACAGACCATTTAGGTTATTACTTAAGGCATGATCCACTTGTATGTCTCACATACATTCTTAAGTTACAGGAAATAACCACAGATCTTAGTTTATTGGATATGAGTAAATGTAAATAAAATAACATTTATTTTATTAATAACTATGGGACCACCGGGAGAATTAGGACACCAATCCCAATATTTGCTATGTTTGTAGTATAAGTCTTGGATTGGTGAAAATAAATTATCTTTGCTCGGGCCGAGAGTGGTTATGACAACGCTAGTGTAAACCCCGTACTCCATTTTTCCTATATAAGTAAGTAACAAGCGTGTTAAGTAAAATTATGAAATGAGGTAAAGAAGTTAGGCCGATGGAGGAAGAAAATTCTAAGTGTTAGAAATACTTAGTCAAGGGTGAGTTTTAGATAATATAATAAGTGAAAATTTGCCAAGTATGGAAGCAAAGTGTAGCATGCATTGATGGAGATGTGTTGACACATGGGTTGCGTGTGTAGCAACCAAGGCTTGTAGAGGTTAAGTGTTAAAGGCAAGGGTAAACTATGCGTTGGTACTAAGGATGAACACATGGGTTGAAAGGCATGATGTGTTGATTAGGCTTGCGGCAGCCTCAAGTGTGTACAAGCAAAGGCGTTGGACGATCGTGTAGCAGATGAGTGGTGCTATACGATTGGTTAAGCAATCATCTAGTAAGTGAACGGCACTACACGATGAGGTAGGCGATCGTGTAGGCGGAGGTTGGGCGATCGTATAGTAAATGCGCAGAGAGCTAAGCGATGAGGGAGGCGATCGTGTAGTAATTACGCAAAGCTAAACGATGCGCTAAACGATGTAAAGGATTGCACTAAACGATGGCACTACGCATTTGATGATAGCGTAAGCGACACTACACGATCGATATCAGCGCTAGACGATGAGCTGCACGACAAGCACTAGACGATAGGCATTGGGTGCTAGACGATAGATGTTGAGCGCTAGACGATAGACGTTGGGCGCTAGACGATAGACGCTGGGCACTGAGTGCTAGACGATAGGCGCTGGCCGTTAGACGATGGAGTATGTGATGCACGCTAAATTTATATTATGAGGTGAAGGCCTAACGTGGCTTATGAAGGAAGGGAAGGAAAAACAAATTAATTGAAGAAACTCAATAATGGGAATTGGCCGGAAGCACTAAGTGTTGGATGAGGTGGCGGTTTAACCACTAAACAGGGGAGGCGGAAGAAAGTATAAAAGGGAGAGGAACTTCAGAAGCTCAGATTCGGAAAATGACTTAAGCAAATTAAGTGAGATCGGTGTTGTTTGAAAGCTGGGAGAATCTAGTTTTTGAGGTTGTTTTGCCAGAGAAAGATCTCACGTGGAGAATAGTCAAAAAGTGAAGAATTTGCAGAAGGGGCAGATTCTCGAATTAATCTGAGCTCGGAGTGAAGATTGGAAGCTCCAGGACAAACTACAAGGAATTTTCGACTAATATTTTGAAGGTAAGAAAGTGTAAAAGGAAGTTTCTTAAAAAGAGTCCTAGATTTTGAGTTATGAATTTTTGAAGTTGGAACAGGGAATCAGTGCATAAGCAGGCAGCTGCTTGGGAAGATTAAACAGGCAGCTCACCATAGTGAGCGAGAACGAACGAGAGAAAAGAAAATGAGCAAGAGCAAGTGAGAGATAAGAAAATGATCGAGAGAGAGTGTGAGTTAAAGAAGAGAAGGATCTCGCTAAGGATGAAGATCTCGCTGGAAAAGTCACAAATCTCGCTAGAAGTCACAAATCTCGCTGGAAAAGTCACAAATCTCGCTAGAAGTTGATGACGGGCAAAAATGCACGTCATCTTAGGCCCTTTATTTAGAATTATGAAGGTTGTTAAGCATAATATGTGGCAATTATGTTAGGAATTCATGATAAAATGAGTTTGCGTCGTTCAACCTTAAGAATCTCAGCTAACCCACTATTATGCGAATGTAAAAACGGGATGCAGACGCGGAAGTTGGACTATCACATAAACAACCGCATGTGGAGAAATTCTCCATCGCAAATGCGAACGCATACATTCAACGCATGGGTGTTGCGGTAATCAACCGCACGTGTCAATCGCATAGGAGTTTCAATCGTCAAGCGATTGCAGTCATCGTGTGGAAGTTGCGGTAATCAAGTGAATACGGTCATTGCAAGATTGCGGCTACACGATGATAACCATAATAAAGGGATGAACGCAAGGTTGGTGGAATGGAAGCATCAACGCATATCTCGAGAAAATCAAAAGATGATGTTGACATTTCATCTACCACGTCGTTAGCAGCAGAGATTCAGAAAAGGACCAACGCGCCGCGAATGTCAGAATCAAAGCAGGTCCATTAATGCTGTCAGCAATCAAGCTCTATAAATAGAAGCCGATGAGCAGAATTTCATATAATCCAAGTTTCTACCTTCGGGTGGATCCTTGTGATCCAGATCAAAGCGTTAGAAGAAAGCTTGAGAGTTCTTCATCTCCTTCATCCATTCTGAGTGACGACCGGAGTCTTCGACGAAGTTAGATCTCAAGAGAGTCAGCTCCATCGCCTTTCCATGGCACCACTGACAGCTTTGACACACATCTGCTGGAAGCAAGACATTGGTTCTAAGTAGTCCTTTCATTTTCTCTTCTTTTCTTATATTGTATTGTATTACATTTTGGATTAAGAAATTAATACATTGTGTGTTCAATGCATTTATATCTTTCCTTCGATTCCATCTCCATCTTTCTTTGCTTGGCATCCTTAACTTTTATTGCATCACTTAGTGAGATTGCTAGAGTATCACATACTTAATCATGTGGCATAGGAATATGAAGCATGTAGCAAACCACCGGGAGGTATGCGTTGCGTGAGTGTGTGAGAAAACCTTATTTGCTTAGTGTGAAGCTGTAGCAATGCTTGTCTATAAGTGGACACAGTGCTTGTCTATGAGTAAAATTAGCAAAACTAACTGCCTGGGAGGGTAAGTGGTTGGTCGCATTAAGCAATATAAGCTAGTATTCATTAGAGATAGGAATAATCTTACGTCAGCCAAGTTTATGCGGTTACCTTGTCTTATGAGCGCATCATTTGTCATTTAGGCATACTTGGAAGAGTAGTCTAAAAACCAAATCTCAATTTCGGGAGAATGGATTGGATCGCATAAGCAAGAATGGGGAACTTAGAGATTAGCTTCGATTGCTATTACACAGCATATGCACCCTATGGAGAGGATATTGCTTGCGTCCAAGAAGTAGGATACGTTGGTATGTAGTCATCTTGTTTATGTGTGGGAGCACATGAGCAGGAATAGAGACTTAGGAATAAGGCCTCTCGACACTTCGCATATACATTGCATGCATCCTAGAGTTAGGTGCAAGTGTGTGTAGCATGATCGCATAGCTTGCGTAGACTGAGATTGCCCTTGCGGTCAAGCTTAGGGTTGCGATGAAGACATCCTCACATTTTATCTATTTTCCATGCATTTACTATGCGTCAACAGATGTCGTATCTCTACCTCTCATTCATACTTCCACTGCTGTGTCTGTTAGTTAGAAGTAGTAGTTATTAGCTTATACCCTCCATCATTCTTTTATTCGTTCACCGCATACACATTACCACATACGTCTAGCTACAAGTCTCTGAGTTCGACCTCGAATCACCAAAGAAACTTGCGTTCGTGTTATACTTGTCATGAGCACAAGAAAACTTGTGACGGGAATGTGTGGTCATCGCATATAAGAGTAATGCATACTTTTATTCCAACGCATGGCCACCGACGCATGAGAATTAACGCATAGCCTAAGACATGTATCGCGTATTGCGTTCGCTAAATTTAGTCACCAAAAGTCACAAATCCCGCTAGAAGTGGTAAATCTCACTCATGAGGGTGATCTCGCTCATGATGATCATCTTACTAGTAATGTTGTTTTGTTGGTGAAAGTTTCATTAGTAGGTGAGCTACCTAAAGCTTTTTGCTAAGAATACTAAGGAATCTAACTAGGGATTATGTCCTTTCAGGCCAAGAAGAGCTAGGAGAGGCATATAAGCCGTTTAAGAGCTCCGATGAGCTGTGAGTGACTATAAATGATTTATAAATGGTTTATAAATATTATGTTAGTTATTTTACAAGAAGTTTCAAGCAACGCATTTCTCTAAAGTTTATAAACGCATGCTAGTTACAAAGCTTATGAAATATGCTTTGGTACAATGGTTGAACCATGGTAGTTTTCAAAAGGAGATTCTATGACATGTTTATGTTACAAGTATTTCTATTATGTTTTAAAGCATATGTGCTCTTATTGTTGTTGAGCATGCATTAACAAATGATGTTCTTGTAAAAACTATGATTTATGAAATCAAGCTTTCAGTAAGCATGTTTTATGAAAATGTTTTCCTATCAGGTATTTTCAGTTCAATACTGAAGTACAAGAAGAAGGTATCTGAGTTGTACTACCTAGTTTCAGTTATGTTATGATTCTGATGCTGAAGTACATAGAGAAGGTATCAGAATAATTCACTCAGTTCAGTGATAAGCAGTGGTACTCTACCTCAGTTATGATCCTTGACATCAGGATCCAGTTTACTCTACGTGCATGTATGACAGTTAATCAGTTCAGTAGGATTGAATAAAAGGGTTCTTTCCTAGCATTGGTTGTAAGGTGCTGAACAAAAGGGTTCTCACCCCAGCCCAGGCTTATGTTTGAGAGATCGAACAAAAAGGTTCTCTCTTAAACAAGATACCCGATGATAAGATTGAACCATGAGGGTTCTTTCTTAGCATTGGCTAAAAGGTATTGAATAAAAGGGTTTTCACCCCAAGCCAGGCTAATGTTTGAGAGATTGAACAAAAGGGTTCTCTCTTGAACATGATATTCGATGTTGGGATTGAACAAAAGGGTTCTCTCTCAACCGGGGATCAGTTTAGCTATGTTTTCAGATGCAATGGTTTTAAAAGTTTTATGTACACGTTTGCTTGGCATGTTTTAGTTTCAATATTATGTTTTCTAGCTTTCAGTTTAAGCATGAGATTTATGTTTTTATTAAGTCACTCATTGGGCGAGTAGCTCATTCTTTCAAATGTTTTTCTTTTCCCAATTAGTGGTCATCTCCCCAGAGGTTAGCTATCATCCTGCTCTGCCACTTATGGACTCCAGTTAAAAGTCCAAAGTTTGAGAGAGAAGTTTTAGGTGTTTATTCTGTAAATGTCTGTACATATGTGTTGCTCATATTAGGGACTAGTAAAGTATATTGGGACCGCTGAACTCTGTATGTGTTAATATGATGTAATTATGTTGTTGTTGATCCCTGGTATTCTGAGGTTATTTTTAAAATTTCATTAATTTGGTGAATGTTATATATGTATTCTAGGGATTTAAGCAGGTTAAGGATGTTAGTTAGGCAGTGAGTGCCAAAAAAGGGTTGGTAACTACTGTCGTCACATTCACTTCTAGATTAAGAAGAGTAATCTGGGAGTGGATGTGACAGCTAGTCCTGGAGTCCGAACAAAATTGGCGCCGTTACCGGGGAGACTTGGCAATTAGCCTAGGAAAATTTTTGGATTCCTTTTAATAATAAAAACAAAAAAACAAAAAAACAAAGAAAAAACCAAAAAAAAGAGTGTTTTAGTTCCCTTTGGTTTATGACCCACTCCTTTAGAAGTGCAGATTTTGTTTTTCTTACAGATATTGACCAGGAGGAAAGGAGAATCCAAAGGAGACGTAGAGAAGAAATCCCAGAAGAAGAAAATTTAGAAGTTGTTGACAACACAACAATGGGAGAGGCAGATCGTGAGAAAACCTTGAGGGAGCTGGTAAAGCCTGATATGGATCAACAGCCCCTGTGTATCATATTTCTACCTACCACGGTGTCATTCGAACTCAAACAAGGGCTAATCAATCTATTACCAACCTCCAGAGGGCATGCAGGGGAGAATCCCCACAAACACATCAAGGACTTCCATATTGTTTGTGTAAGTATAAGACCCCATGGAGTCACAGAAGAGCAACTAAACCTTAGGGCATTTCCTTTTTCACTACAGGATGATGCAAAGGATTGGTTGTACTACTTGGCTCCAGGGTCAATCACTACTTGGAATGAACTTAAAAAGAAATTTCGTGAAAAGAAAAAATCGGCTTCTAGAGCCCATTCTATAAGAAAAGATATTTATGGCATTAAACAGTTTGTGGGTGAGTCTTTATCTAAGTATTGGGAATGTTATAAACTATTATGTGATAGTTTCCCCTATCACCAGATTTCTAACCAATTACTGATTCAATACTTCTATAGAGGTTTGTTTACCAATGACAGGATTTCAATTGACTCATCAGCTGAAGGCGCTCTTGCTGACAAGACGCCCAAGGAGGCCAGGAAATGATATCACGCATGGCTGAGAATAACCAGAATTTTGGCACTAGGACCACTGAATCTAATTTAACTGGTAATTTTGAGGTTAAAGAATTAAAAGCTAAACTTTCTAACTTAACTTCTCTTGTGACGCAGTTGGCCCAAAGAGGAATTGCTTAAGTCAAGGCTTGTAGAGCCTGCGAAATACCAAGACATGCCTCTGAAGCATGTCTTCAAGCACAAGTCAACGTAGTTGGGGGTTATCAGAGGAAGTACGACCCTTATGACCCAATATACAATCCAGGTTGGCGTGATCACCCTAATCTCAAATGGGGAGGTCGAGACTAAGGACAAGGGCATGACAATTCTAATCATTCCAATCAACCGTTGTCATCTTCATCAGGTATGTCTTTAGAAGACATTGTTAAAACTTTGGCTGATAATTCCCTTAAATTTCAACAAGAAATTCAGCAGCTGCAAAAGACTATCTCCAGCTATCATAGGACACAAAGACCTATCAGAAAGAAACTAGGGCAAGCGTGGCTAATTTAGGGACTCTAGGTCACATAGTTAGCTGCTGCAGTGAATTAAATAGAAAATAAGGGTTCGGGGAAGTTGCCTGCACAACCAGACCATACCAACATGAGTGCCATCATGCTAAGGAGTGGTAAGGAGCTTCCATCGGACAACCTATCTTCACCTGGTAAGCCCAACAAAGAAGTTGAGAATAATGAGGGTAAATCTGAAGCACAACCATCTACCCCCAAGGTAAGTACTCTTCCTTCTCCTTCTGTTGAACCTTATATTCCTAAAGCTCCATTTCCTAGTAGGCTAGAAAGACAAAAACAAGAACATAGGGACGAGGAGTTGATTGAGATGTTTAAAAAGATTTAGATAAACATTGCTCTCTTGAACGCAATCCAACAGATCCCAAGGTATGCTAAATTCCTTAAGGAGCTGTGTACCAAAAAGAGGACAAGTAAGGATAGAGAAAAGGTAGTGGTAAGTAAGAATGTATCGACTCTCCTAAACATAATATCCCTGAAAAATGTTGAGATCCAGGTATGTTCACTTTGCCCTACATTATTAGCAATAGAGTCATCTATCATGCCATATTAGATCTACAAGCCTCTATTAATGTCATGCCCTATCGTGTTTATAAGGATTTAAAATTAAATGATTTACAAAAAAAAAAAAAAGTTGTATGCATCCAACTAGCTGATAGATCTTATATCCAACCCTTAAGGATTGTTGAGGATGTACTATTGCAAGTTAAAGACTTGATTTTCCCAGTCGATTTCTATATATTAAAAACGGATGAAATTTCTACGCCTTCATCTTCTACGATTTTGTTAGGTTGACCCTTCATAAAAACTGCAACGACAAAAATAGATGTAGATAAGGGTTGTCTATCTATAGAATTTGATGGGGAAGTTATTTCTTTTAACATATATGATGCCATGAAATTCCCTGAGGAATATATGTCCTTGTGTTTGATTGAGATGCATTATGTTATTGATGATATTGTGTTGCATGATGATGATGACACATCTAACATGCTGGTTGCTCCCTGCATTCATCTGAATTCATATGATTCACATCATTTATCTCTTCCTGTTGTTAATGTTAGAAAATTAGAAGAACCTTCTTCTGACTTTGATATTCTTGATTTGCAGGTACAAGGGATTGAGCTAAAGGCTCTCCTTAGCCATCTGAAATATGTGTACCTGGGAAAAGGGAACCTTCCAATTATAATCTCTAGGGAGTTAACACCTGCCCAAGAGGAATTCCTAGTTAAAACTCTGAAAACTTACAAAGAGGCCATTGGGTGGACTCTAGATGATCTAAAGGGAGTAAGCCCGCTTTGCATGCATAGAATCACTCTAGAGGAAGGAGCCAAACCACCAATCCAACCCCTCAAAAGGCTAAACCCTAACTTGAAAGATGTCGTTCTTAAAGAAATTATCAAGCTCAATGAAGTCGAAATCATTTACCCAGTCCCTGATAGCAAATGGGTAAGTCCTATCCATGTTGTCCCCAAAAAGACCAGGATGACAATTATGGAGAACAATAAGGGTAAGATGGTGCCAATGCATGTACAAAACGGGTGGAGAATGTGCATCGATTTCCAAAAGCTTAACGAGGTAACCAAGAAAGTGAAGGAAATCAGACATGAGGATTTTTATGAGCAGCGGAATGATCATTCCAAATTCCATTCGATATTGAACATACACAATTACAATCAAGAAACGGAAACTAACAGACCATGCACAATACGAAATTACAACATGCTTACAGATGAGATCAAGGGATAAAGTATGCATACCTTTGAAGACTCATTCTTCAAACTCCCTCGATCATGAATGCTCATTCAGTCTCCAAGACATCAATACACAAATGCTTGAACACAACGACCGCAACACAACACGATCAACAACAACAACCACACAAATAACACGAACACACAACGAACGGCCTCAAAAACCTCGAACTCAGTCGAGTTGGGTGAGGACACCACCACAATGGTTACCTTGGTATTCTCAGTATGAGAATCAAGGAGTTGTGGGCTCTGTATGAACTTAGTTAGAGGAAAAGACTAGAGGAACAACAATCGTGTAGACGATTGAGAAAGTGGGAGATAAGAAGTGTCTATCGTATAGACGAATGCTCAATCGTGTAAAAGAAAGCAGCCTATCCTATAGACAATGCCCTACTGTTGTTTAGTTGTGACCAGCTGAGTGAACTATCGTATAGTGAAACTCCACAATCGTTTAGTATCTTTATGAGCTATCGTTTAGTGAAAAAATCTTACATTATAGCATTTCATGAGTTTCTTTCCGAATTGAGTAACTCTCCTAAAATTAGGAACAACTTTTTCCTTTTATCTCACGGTTACTATAAAACCACCAATAACCTCCTACTCAATTGGTTATTAGAGAAAAAGAGATAATTATCCAATAATTAATATTATTATATATGATAACCAACTTACCATATTATATTTATAACCTATAGTTTTAATATTTCATCACATGAAACATATAAACCATAGTTCTTTTTCTATTTTATTGTACTTAATGTAAATCCCATTTACATTAATCCTCCACTTGATGTATCTCATACATCACACTAATTATATCATATATAATTGAATTTCCTCTTGTCAATTTGAACACTTCAAACTAACACCAAGAACTGATTCTCAACTTGAATCCATTGAGCTACCAATGGGATCTTATGGACCTGTAGCTTTAAGTTCCAACAATAATAACTGACTAAACTCTTTGGTCACGACATCCACCATCCATTAACTGCCGGCCACTCCACTAAAGACCGACAGCTACACTCTCCTCACTATAGATATATTTTGTCCATATCAACCAATCAACAGTGCGATAACCCATCACAGATCACTCATAAGTACAGTTGGGCCAATTTACTGTTATACCCCTATAGTTACATCTAACTCCTTAAGTACAACTAATCCCTATAATGAACATATGTCATAGTCCTATTATGACTGAGTCCTCTCTTCCAAAGAGACGTTGTGGCCACTATGTTCATGTTGGGATTGGTGTTCTAATTCTATGCGATAGGTTTCTGTCTTATGCCACTTGCCCAATCGTGTACACGATTGTTCATTCCTCCTTCGCCTGTCTCATATCAAGTCCAAACGAGCCCACCCTTTGGATTCTCACAACGAGAATACTAAGGTAACCTTCATGGATCTTTTTTTATTGGATATGAGTAATTGAAAAATTAAATAACTCTTATTTTATTCATAACAATGTGTACAATGTTTACAAACTATGAGACTCCGTGAGAATTAGGACACCAATCTCAACAATCTCCCACTTGTCCTAATGCCTTCAGAGATTAATGTACAATATATGAAAAAATACAAATATAATATACATAAACTAGGGCATACTCTATACCCTGTATCATCTCCCACTTGCCCTAGACAAGATGTCACATGCCTCGTAAACCCAGACTTTCCAGATGACCCTCGAACACTTTAGCCTTGAGAGCCTTTGCAAACAGATCAGCAACATTGTGCTTCGACACGACCTTCGTGACTATCACATCACCGCGATGCACAATCTCCCTAATCAAATGATATTTTCGTTCGATATGCTTACCTCTATGATGACTTTGAGGTTCCTTCGAATATTCCACAGCCCCATTGTTATCACAATAAAGAGTGATCGACAAATCCATATTTGGAACAACTTCCAAATCTGTAAAGAATTTCCTCAACTAAACAGTCTCCTTAGTTGTTTCACAAGCGGCTACGTATTCAGCATCCATAATGGAGTCCACGATGCATCCTTGCTTGATGCTTTACCACACTACAGCCTCTCCATTCAGAGTGAACACTGACCCTGATGTCGATTTACAAGAATCTCTATTAGCCTGAAAGTTAGAGTTTGTGTATCTTGTAAGGATCAAATCCTTATCTCCACACATGAGCATGTAGTCCCTCATTCTTCAAAGATACTTGAGGATCATTTTGACTGTCGTCTAGTGATATAATCCTAGACTGGACTGATAACGACTGATAATCCCTAATGCATAGCAAATGTCAGGTCTGTTACATAACATTGCATACATTAAGCTTCCAACATCTGAAGCATAGGGAATCTGTCTCAGCTCCTCAACCTCTTAAGGTGTCTTAGGACATTGATCCTTAGACAAAACGATTCCATGCCTGAAGGATAATAAACCCCTCTTGAAATCCTGCATCCTGTACCTGATCAACATTTGATTGATGTACGATGCCTATGACAAGGCTAACCTTTTGTTCTTACGATCCCGAATGATCTAGATCCTTAGAACATACTACGCCTCACTCAAATCTTTCATTTGGAACTAGGCGGCTAGCCACTTTTTAATGTCAGTCAGAAACTTTACACCATTCCCAATGAGTAGGATATCATCCACATACAGTACCAAGAAAGCTACTTAAGAGTTGATGGTCTTCTTGTAAACATAAGGCTCATCAACGTTCTGATCAAAGCCAAACAATTTGACCGCATTGTCAAATCTAATGTTCCATGATCTAGACGTTTGTTTCAACCCATAAATGGACCTATTAAGTCTGCAAACTCTTTGCTCTTGATCTGGAACAATGAACCCCTATGGTTGAACCATGTAAATGGTCTCCTCAAGATTACAATTAAGTAAAGCAGTCTTGATGTCCATTTGCCATATCTCATAATCATAAAATGTGGCTATGGACAAGAGTATCTTGATAGACTTGAGCATGACAACAGGTGAGAAAGTTTCCTCATAGTCCACTTCCTCGACCTGGGTATAACCCTTTGCCACGAGTCTAGCTTTGAAGGTTTGCACCTTTCCATCCACACCTCGTTTTCACTTGTAAATCCACTTACACCCTATAGATTTTACCCCATAGGGCTGATCCACAAGTTTCCAGACTTTATTGAAGTACATAGACTCCATCTCCTGGTTCATGGCCTTAATCCATTCTTCTTTTTCAACATCCTCCATTGTTCTCTAAAAGACAATGGATCCTCGACCTCATCATTAGAAATGATGTTCTGGGCTTTAGTTAAACCCATGTAGCATTTCAGTGGGTTCATAACCTCCCACTACATCGATGCAGTCTCAACTCTTGAGTTGGTTTACTAGATGAATCGACCTCAACAACTCTGGTTCATTTATCAGTCTATTCAACAACTCTTGTTGAACCCTCAGTAGTCTCACTAGAAGTCTCACGTAAAACAAGCTTACTTCATGGTTTATGATCCTTGATGTGGTCTTCTTCCAAGAAGATAGCATTTGTAAAAACAAACACTTTGTTCTCACTCAGACTGTAAAAGTATCCACCCCTCGTTTCCCTAGGGTAGCCTACAAAGAGTCAAACTTTCGAACACGGTTCCAACTTCTTCAGGTTAGTCACGAGCACGTGGTCTGAACGCCCCCAAATCCTGAAATGGCGTTATCTACCTTTATGGCCTCTCCACAACTCAAAAGGTATTTCAAAAACACTTTTCGAGGGAACGTTGTTCAGAATATAATATCCAGTCTCCACTGCAAAACCCCAAAATGAGTTTGGAAGATGAGTATAACTCATCATAGATCGAACCATGTCCAAAAAGGTTCTATTTCTCCTTTCTGATACACCATTCTGCTGAGGTGTACCTGAGGTTGAGAGTTGGGACTTAATTCCATGTTCTATCACATAGTTTTGGAATTGGAGGTCCATATACTCTCCACCACGATCAGATCGTAGTGTTTTTATCTTCTTACTTAATAAGTTTTCAACTTCAGCCTTATACTCCTTGAACTTGTCAAGGACTTCAGACTTACGTTACATTAGGTAGAGATACTCATACCTTGAATAATCATCTATGAAAAAGATGAAATATTCATACCCACCTCGAGCCTTAACACTCATCGAGCCATAGAGGTCAGAATGTACAAGCTCCAAGGCTTCCTTGGCTCTATAACCTTTTCCAGTAAAAGGTCGTTTGGTCATCTTGCATTCGAGGCTTGATTCACACACCGGCAAGGAGGTTTCTTCTAAACTCTTTAGAATTTCACATTTCTTCAATTGTTCAATCCTATTGAGGTTGATGTGACCTAACCTTAGATGCCAAAGATGGGTGTTTTCCTTAGGAGAAACCTTTGGTCTTTTAGCTGTTGTCGTCATAATGAACATTTCGGTATTAAACAAGGCTTTTATGACTAACGGCCTTAGTACAACAAGTTATTTTCCATTGAACCAAAACCAATCTCCATTCCATTCTTGAAAATAAACGCTTTACTCTCAGAAAAGGAGACGGTATAGCCTTGTTCAGTGAGACAAGAAACTGAGATTAAGTTCCTCTTAATATGAGGAACTACAAAAACATTATCCAGTAACAGATAATGTTTCTTGTCCAAAAATAACTTCAGTCTGCCTACAGCAATAGCTGAAACAACCTCACCAATATCGACTCGAAGAGTCATCTCTCCCTAGCAATGTTTACCAGGAACTAAATCCCTTGGTAAGAGGAACTGACGTGATTAGTAGCACCCGATCAAGCATCCAAGCAGAATCATCATTTTCAACCAAATGGGTCTTCAAGACCAATAAATCACATTTACTGTCTTTAGACTTCCTCCTCTTTTGGAGAGTAGTGAGATCAGTATCAGAACCTAAATAAGCTCCAAGTTCATTTTCAGAGAACACTTCTTATCGATGAATTTTAACAGAGTCGGCAACACTTGCTTTCTCTTCCTGGAGGTCATCTTAGGAACTGACACTACTGGTTTTTTCATCCATTCAAAAAATCTTGCAATGAGTCCATGATCCCATGTGTAATGACTATGTTTTCAACCCTTTTGGCCAAAGCATCAGGGATGCTAGCCAATATGTGAAGTCGGGCCAATGAATTAGCCTTCATCCACACCTCATATGCATTACAAAAACTTCGTGGTGCACCAAGGGTAGGGACTTGAGGACACTTCTCAACCATGACAAACTCGAGGTCGTTTACCACGAAATACATTTTACAAAACTCTTTCCACTATATGAAATCGGTCAAACAAGAGGCATTTAACGGAACATTAAACATGTTGCTGAAAAAACAAACACATTGACCTACATTAGGTTTTAAGAAAATACTCGTTGAAAAGCATACAACATTCAATACGGTTTAGTAAAACTAACATGAACCTCGTTTGACATCTAGTTTCGCAATGACGCTTCAAAGGTTTAGGACAAAAGACGCCGAAGGGTGGTCAATTTATCCCTCTTCTAAATTGAGGCATTCTCAACCAGCCATTAATACCAAAACAACTTTTGTTCCTATAACGACCAACCATCATTTATTTGGTCAAGAAATTATTAACTTACTTAACATTTTCCCATAAGTGTGACCAGCCATTTTAGGCCCTAGAGTTCCGGCCCAAGCAGCCAATCCAAAGGGGGAAAATTCGATTGGGACAAAAACTAAAGTGACCCTAGCCTTTTTTGGAGGTCACCTTGATATTGACCAACTGCACAAAACCCATCCGAAGGGGGACGCTCCCAGAGTACCACGAGGCCAACCATGGATCTCACAACGTGAACACTTAGGGAGAAACTTAAGTGGAATCATTGACATATCATATATATCACTTCCTCCCACTGAGTATTTTATAACCTAGGGTTTAGTTTACTTAGAAAAAACACAACTAAGAATTTTAACTAAGTGACTTTTTAGGTTTGCCCAAGAGTAATTTTTACCTTGGATAGTTTAACAACTTTTGATCATCATCCATTAAACTCTTTAACGGAGCAGCCTTTGATCAACTGTCACATGCTTGTAGAAAATCTATCTAATTCACCTTACCAGGTAGGTTCCTAGGTAGGGGTGTTTCGTTTCCGTCAGCTTAAGTACCCCAGCCTAGACAAAACCTGCCTTAGACAAAAGGTCCCTTATAGATAGATTTAATACAATTTTAATCTTTTATGCCAATCAATTTAATCCTATTAAACCGATTTAAAAAGATCAAACTTAGGTTGCTAATCCCATTAGAACCTTAAACTTAGGTCTATCTCAATCCAATTTTAAAACCCTATTAAAACATAAGCTCATCTAAGTCCGCATGCAACTCTTTCTTATCGATTTTAGTTCTAATTTCCATTATAACACTTATAACAAAAACAACTAAAACCATTCACAACGCGAAGCAAACACATACAAGGCATTCATAACTTTTACAAATTAGCCTAAGTGTCATGCTCCATGCATTATTCATTCATTACTACTTTTATATAACACTTATACAACTAAGCAATGAATCAAGAAAACATGCTTCCATTCACCCTTATACTATAACGCTTATAATATAAAGATGATGCATGAATATGCTTACTGCATGCATAAATTTAACTCTTATATTTCATGATGCATGTGCATGCTCTCTTGTAATTTCATCATGCCATATTATAACATTTATAATACATGATGCATGAATAATTGCATAATCTAAGATGGGTTTCAAATCTATATATCATACACTATGCCATATAAACCACATATATCTCATGTATATTAAAAAAAAAAGTTGATGAACCGGGATAATCAAATCCTCAAAACTAAAGCTAACTATTACAAATAGCAAAGAGTCAAAGGTTCAAACAACCAAATCAGGTCTTGAACCGTCCGAGCAAAGGAAGCGCCTCCATTGATAGTGTACCAACTCCAAGTGATCGCCCACACGAAAGAGTAAATGCTTCACTCAATCATTTACCAACACTTCCAGAGCTAAACGATCATTTAGCAACGATCGTGTACCTTTACTATGCGATGAAGCATGAGGCACGCGATCGTGCAGCGCACAACATACAACACAAGCCTTAAACGATCATCTAAATAACAACAATGCAGTGAAGCACAATCGTCTAAATGATCACTGAGCAAATGTCAAAGTATCGTATACCGCGTGATCGTGTAGTCAGTGACTATATGATGAAGCATGCTAACTACATGATCGTTTAGTGTGCGCGCCTTTTATTAAACGATGAACATCATATGCTCCCACTCGATTGTTTACCTTTAGCGTCCACGCGATCAGGAAACCAACACTACACGATAAACACTTTACCCCATCGTTTAGCATTAGCTAAACGATCGTTTAGTAAATACTACACGATCGCGTAGAAAAATCTACATAATCGTTTAGCCAAATCCCAAAGATCGTATACCTTAGGCTACACGATACGACCAACTCTTGGTCTTTTACCTCACTGAGAACCACATCTCCATGCCTCGAAACTTCATCACGAATGACTCGACCAACTCAAACACTTTGAATTACAGACTCGACTGCTTGTTAATTATTCCCAAAATAGAAGGGGCCCTTAAAATTAACACTTTGCAACTTTAAAGAAGGCTTTAAACAGAGGCAATTAACCCATAAGTACTCATCAACATCCATCCACAAGCACATTTAACATTTAAACGCAATGCAGAAAACCTACCACGACTGTAAAAGAAGTTCAACAGAAGTAAAATTTGGAATATCAAAACAACCTGGCTCTGATACCAATTGAAGGAAATCAGACATGAGAATTTCCATGAGCAGCGGAATGACCATTCCAAATTCTAGTCGATATTGAACATACACAATTACAGTCAAGAAACGAAAAACTAACAGGTCATGCACAATACAAAATTACAACATGCTTACAGATGAGATCAAGGGATAAAGTATACATACCATTGAAGACGCATTCTTCAAACTCCCTCGATCACGAACGTTTGTTCAGACTCCAAGACAGCAATACATGAACGCTCAAACACAACAACCGTAATACAACACGATCAACAACAACCACCACACGAACAATGCGTACACATAACGAATGGCTTATAAAACCTCGAACTCAGTCGAGTTGAGTGAGAACACCACCACAATGGTTACCTTGGTATTTTCGGTGTGAGAATCCAGAAGTTATGGGCTCTGTATGAACTTGGTTAGAGGAAGAGACTAGGGGAACATAATTATGTAGACGATTGAGCAAATGGGAGATGAGAAGTGTCTATCGTATAGACGAATGATTAATCTCTTTACGCCTCTTCTCATTAACAAAGGATGCGAACAAAACAGTGAGAGCCTCAAAATCGGAAAAGGCTTAGGCATTTCCTAGCAACACAAGGCAGGCTAGAAAGGTGAGAGGAGCTAGTATGCGTCCTTGGATTGCTGTTGCATATTCAGCTTCTGTTCTACTAATTCAGGTTACAGATTCGGTCAAGAGGAAGAAACAATAACTCAAAACAAGCTTGCTTAGAAAACGGTTCATGTCTGCTTTTTCTTTTTTTTATTTTATCAAAATGAAATGGAAACTCTTTTTTTTTTTTTTTGTTATATGCCATATACCCCAACAATTTCTTTGGTAGATCCTAACACGAATTATGTACACAATGAGGAGCATAATCATTTCCTTGTATCTGGAAGTTCTTCTCAGATACAAGGAAATGATTCAGTTCCAAAGCCAAAGATCGTAATTCTCAAACGAGCAATCGAAAAGATTCTAGAGTATCATCAGGTTTAGGTATTATTCCTCCAATGATCGTAGTACCAAGTACTTCTTGCCGAGCTCTAATATGATCTTATTTATAAGTAAGCATCTCTTGTAAAATATGAGCAATACCAAATCCTTCTAGAGCCCAAACCTTCATTTCTCCCACCCGTTGTCCACCTTGCTTGGCCTTTCCTTTAAGGGGATAAGCCTTCAGTTCAAATCACAAGATTCTAATAGCGTATATAAGAGAAAATTAAAATAGTGACTCGTGCATCTTTTCTTCTTTTAGAAAAGTCTAGTAGCCTCTCGTAAGGAATTATTATAGCAAGCATGAGCAGCCCTTTTGCGACTCAAAAAGCTGGTACGCTTTCTGGCTCGAAACGACCGACTAAAACCGGTGAGGGCTCTCTATTTGCTTGCAATGTCGGCTGTTCACCTTTTATTAGAAGTAGAAGTAGAGGAAGCAAACCCATTCTCTAGTCTCCCGCACAGACATCGAGTCCTCTAGGGTTGATCGACCTGTTTCAAGAAGATTCATTTAGAAGAAGGCAGCCTATCATATCGACAATGCCCTACGATCGTTTAGCTATAACCAACTGAGTGAATTATAGTATAGTGGCACACAACGATCGTCTAGTCTCTCTATGAGTTATCGTTCAGTGAAAGAATTTCACTTATTAGCATTCCGTGAGTTTCTTTCTGAATTGAGTAACTCTCCTAAAATTAGGAAAAAAAAATTTTCTTTTATCTCACGGTTACCATAAAACCACCAATAACCTCTTATTTAATTGGTTATTAGAGAAAAAGAAATAATTATCCAATAATTAATATTATTATATATGATAACCAATTTACCATATTATATTTATAACCTATAGTTTTAATATTTCATAACATGAAATATATAAACCATAGTTCTTTTTCTATTTTATGGTACTTAATGTAAATCGCATTTACATAATCCTCCACTTGATGTATCTCATACATCACACCAATTATATCATATATAATTGATTTTCCTATTGTCAATTTGAACACTTCAAACTAACACCAACAACTTATTCTCAACTTGAGTCCATTGAGCTATCAAGGGGACCTTATGAACCTGTAGCTTGAAGCTCTAACGGTACTTGAATAACTGACTAAACTCTTTAGTCACGGGATCCACCATCCGTTAACTGACGGGTACTCCACTAAAGACTGGTAGCTGCACTCTCCTCACTACAGATATATTTTGTGTCCATATCAACCAATCAACAGTGCGCTAACCCTTCATAGATCGCTCGTAAGGATAGCTGGGCCAATTTACCGTTATGCCCCTGTTGTTACATTTAACTCTTTAACTACCACTAATCTCTTTAATGAACATAAGTCATAGTCCTACTATGACTGAGTCATCTCTTCCAAAGAGAAGTTGTGGCCACTATGTTCAAGACCCGAAATCAGTCCTTAAGGGAGCAATCTATCTACTTACCCCTACTTCGGGGAAGGAGTGAATTCCATCTTGTTTAACTGAGTTCCCAGCTCCCAAATCAAATAAATCTCCAAAAAGGTAGGCATGTTGAGTTGGCAATCTGGTCACTCTCACTCATACTAATCAAAGGACCACCTTCAAAGGCAGAAGTTCCCAAAACACTCAGGATTAAGGTCATGTCACCTATGGTCGTTTAGGTGAGGTGTAAGTCTTAGGTGTCAACGGCGTTATATAAAACGACTAGTCATCTCATGGTTCAATCTTATACAAACTCTTTGTATAGGACACCCCTGCTTGCATGTCTCCACATGAATGGTTAGGATCAACCATATGTAGTAGTTCACAACACTTGTAAACCTCTACAAAGCGGGTCGTATCTGTAGTGTCACCAGGATCAGGTGTCCCTCCTTAATCCTTATACTACAAATCTTTTTAGATTATCACTTAAAGTATGATCCACTTGTATATCTCATATACATGCTGAAGTTTACATACAATAACCATGGAGCTTTGTTTATTGGATATGAGTAAATGCAAAATAAAATAACTCTTATTTTATTCATAATAATATTTACAAACTACGAGACTCCAGGAGAATTAAGATAGCAATCTCAATAGAAAGGTCACTTTCCTATAACTTTTCTGGATCAAATGGTGGAACGGCTCACCAGAAAACCATTTTTCTGTTTTCTTGATGGCTTTTCTGGATTATACCAAATCCTCATGCCCAAGAAGACCAGAAAAAGACCACCTTCACCATATGTTTTACATCAAGGACCCTAAATCCCACCCAGATTAATTATCACAACTGAGGAAGAATTTTTGGCTATCGTTTTTGCTTTATATAAATTCTGTTCATGCATTCTTGGTTTTCCTATTACTATATTTACTGATCACCTTGCTCTCAGGTACCTGATGACCAAAAAGAATTCAAAGCCCTGACTTAGCATTGGATGCTCCTTCTTTAGGAATTCAATTTGACTAACAAGGACAGGAAAGGAGAAGAAAACTTGGTAGCTAACCATTTGAGCAGGATAGTACAAGAAGAGAACCCTATGGTTGTACGTAAGGATTTTCCAAACGAGTTCCTATTCCAGATTGCCACATGCACTTTATGGTATACTTCAATCAAATTGCCACACCCATTTGAGCATAATAGTACAAGAAGGAGACCCTGTGCCTGTACTTGATTTTTCCACTTAAAATTGGGGCGGTTTCTCCACCCAGGGTTATACATATCAGAGAAAGGGTTATTCTTTAGAAAGCATACTGACTGCGGATTCCTTGGGCATTCTTCAATCAAATGTGCTTCTCCAGATGTGACAGAACTCGTGGTCATTTGAGCGATTGCATTGACCTGCCCTTTATGCGTTCCCATGCTATTGATTGCGATGCCTTGTATTAGATTCATCATCGCAATCATTTGGTTTTGTAGGGATGCGATGACCCCATTGTCTGCATCACTATCTTTAATTTTTAATCGTCGATCTCTTTTTCTCCAGTCTTCATGATTCTTTGAAATGCGATCAAGTATATTTTTTGCCTCATCATATGTCTTGTCGAGTAGACCACCAGTTGTTGCCGCATTGGCAGCCGTCTGCAATGCAGGGTTCAAGTCACGATAGAAAATTTCCATTTGTAGACAATCTGGTAAGTCGTTGTGCGGACAATCTCGCATTCTTTTAAACCTTGCCCAAGCATCACTAAGCTATTTGTCGATATCTTGTTCAAAATTAGTAATCAACTTCCTCCTTCTGGCGTTCTCTGTCAGGGGGAAGTACTTCTTCATGAATTTTTCCACTACCTATTCCGACGATGTGATCTCCCCTAGTTTGAGAGAATAAACGCCTTTTCGTGCTTGATCACACAATGAAAATGGGAATAGCGTTAGTCGAACCTCCTCAGCAGAGATGTTTGGGAACACAAACGTATTGCAGATTTCAATAAAACTCCGGAGGTGGGCGTGCGGATCCTCGCCACGCCTACCGCCAAACTGTTCGACAGTTTGAATCATCTGCAGCATCACCGACTTTATCTCGAACCTCGATCCATCCAAAGCTGGCCTCATGATTCCTGGTGATAAATCATAAAGTTTGGGCGACGCATAGTCCTGGATGGGCCTATTGCACTCGTTTGCCAAGAGAATGAGGTTCGCCATGATATTATTTGCATTGGGTACTCTATCTTCTAGTTGCTCCGCTATGATGGGATTTCTCTCTTGTTGTTGTTAGCGGCTATTTCTTCTTCTTCTTTGAAAAGTTCTTTCAATCTCTGGGTCGTAGTTGGGCTCAGAACTTGTCCTTCACTCATACGACGCCCACTTCTTCCCTTACCAAAGGAGAGGTAGTGCATAGAGATGGAAAGTCTGCAAAGAAAATAAAAAAGTTACTGTTAGCACAATATGTACTGTCATAGTCCCCGGCAACGGCGCTAAAAACTTGATGCATTGTGAATATGATGAAATAATGGTGTATATTGCGATGGTAGAGTATACGTTGTGCATGCAAGTTTCCTAAAAAAATCCAAGTATAAATCCTATTAGGTTGCCTGGTAAGCCCAGGGTCGAACACAGGGACTATGGAGACAGTATGCGACGGTGATTTCAGATTCCTTTGCATAGACAAATAAAACAATGAGTTGATTGGTATGTTTGTTTAAGGTATAGATTTTATACGGCGAAATTGAGAAAATAGTTAATACAGCAAAAGTTACACTGAGTATGCGGAGAACGGGTCAAGAAGGGATTTAGCTAGCGCTTCCTGAGATTGCGTACAAGGTATGCGATCATGCTACACACACACAATAACAATTCATCTTCCAATGCAAATGCCATAGCTTCTATTTCTAGGACGCATGCGATGTATACGATGATGTCGATAGGCCTTATTCCTAAGTCTCTATTCTTGTGTATGCGATGATGAATGATGCATACATATACAAGGTGACCGCATACTATCATATCCTATCTCTAGAGTGCATGCAATGCGTTAATAGCAAACAGAACTTATTTCTTTGTTGTCATCTCTTGCTTATGCGGTTCCAATCTGACTCTTCCGAGCCTAGAATCTAATCTGACTTTCCCAAGCCTAGATTCTATCCTTAGATCACCCTCCCGAGCATCTCTAAAGAACGAATAACGCATACATAATACAAGATGATCGCATAAAGTGAAGATCTCAGGTTATGCTAGCTAAGTGCTTCTCAACCCATTTGATAGTTTAGTTACTCATGCATAATGTAAAGAGAGTAAACAGATGTAGAGTTGCAAATTCCATTTTATAAATAAGATCATAATACAAAATGATAATGGAAAATAGGGATAGAGAGTCTAGTAGCAATATCTTGCTTCCCAAGGCTTTTACACGTGCTTTTTTCTCTACTCTGCCCAAAAGAATGTTCTTGCTTCTGCAAGAGTCGGCCCTCTCTCCATTCTTAAAGTTTTCTGGCAATCTTCTGAGCTAACCAGAATGATCTTTCGTCATCTTCTCTCTTCACTTGCCTCCACCTTCTAAGTATAAAATTTACAGACTATAGCTATCTATGTATATGGTGAAAAAGAACTCCAAAATTCTAACTGCTGAACTAGAGCCGAACAGAACTCCTTTAACGAATGTGGCCTTCGGTATTTATTGAGCTTCATGGTGAAGAGCTTTTGTCTCAAATGATTGCACTATTGGGATGTCATTAATTCTCTTTCTAATGCGTCGATTAATTGTCATCGAAAAGTTGAGTGTACTTGCTACAATGTGTCATTAATGGCTTGTCAACTAAATTCGGATTCGACCGTCATCAGCTTTCTGTACTATCATGATTTATTAAGCTTTCACCTTGATGTGTCGTCTCTATGCGGCCACCTTCTTGAGCAGATCTTCGCGAACGCATACAATCATATAGCTTTGCGGTCGCAATCTTCTAATGTGCTTGGACGTTGAATTCCTTGGATCATAATTCTTCCTTGCGCCAACACATTTTCCTACACAAAATACGTAAATTAGCTGCTTTAATGCGATGGGCGCATGTGATCGTCATGTTCTCAACTTAATGCTTTTGGACACGATTTTACATATTTTTAAGATCACAATCCTACATTGTTTTACATCTTTTTGTTGTAATAACATGCATTTCTGCCTATTATCAAACCCCCAAATTTAAAACAATGCTTGTCCTCAAGCATAAACTAAAGATTTTCTCTAGAGAGTCAGTCGCCTTTTTCTTTCCTAGATTACTCGAGGTGCTTTATTCAAATCCTATGAACCAAAATCTCTTTAATTCCTATCCTGGTCTTTTCTTAAAATATTTCTAAAATTTAGGGACCGCAAGTTTAACCTTCAAAAAGACTTTACTTGTTTCCAGGGCATCGCATGATTTATTTCAAAAAACTTTTTTCAACTGATGTGTTTTCAAATGATTTTTTTTATCCTTGCGTAGTTTAGATATTCTTTCCATGACCTTGCACTGATCTGAGTTCCTAGCCTTCGTTTTGCCTTACCCCCATGGGTATCATGCGAACATCTAACTATGAGCAAGGCGCTCTTCCTCAGACTAAACTCATGCCCATTTGGCAGTGGAGTTGCGATCATGTTATTTATGCGTTGATCACGATTCCTACCTTCGTTTTGGCTTGCCCCTACGGGTGTCATGCGAACATCCAACTACGAGTAAAATCCGATCGCAACGTTATGATTTTTTTTTAACTTTTTTTTTCAAATGCCTAAAAAATAGCAAGGTTGAAAATAAATACCGCACCCCCACATTTAAATGTGGCAATGTCCTCTTTGCTAAATGATTGAAAGAAATCATGTGATGCTCTTAGGAGGTTTCATAAAAGTCAGTTTGAAAGAAAGTTGGTGGACCACTAACTTCTAGAAATATTTCATGAATTGACTGTCTTAAAATTAAGTTGATTCAAGAACATGCGATGAGAAATATAGGCATACATTTCATCATTGAAATCATAATTGGCATAGAAAAACAATGTGTTGACGTACTAAAGTAATCAATATTTAATGATTACGCCGACTAAAGAGGATGCGATGATAAAATTATCAAAGTTAAAAATGAGATGCGATAGTTCAAAAATTGGAATAAAAAAAGTCAAGGATAGATACAACCCCAAATTTACTCTGTTGCCCGCATCATTTGTGATTGCATCTTTCTTTGCGGCAAGTTGATTTCCTCGACTGTGGTGGCTGTCCGAACTAGTCACGCCTTTCGGTTATCGTGTAGCTCCCCTGCAATCGTTCACCACGATCGTTGCAAAAAAACATCGAGAGGGTCAAATAAAAGACAGAGTTAACAAAAACAAAAAAAAAATTGATGCAAATAGTAAAGAGGATATAGAAACGATAATGGATATATAAAAAAAAAAGTAGATTCGAGTTCATTAACTGAGATTTCAAGGATACTCCAAAAAGATTGCATCCCTACTAAATTTGAATCGCATAAAAATCGTAGGGACCATTTATTCCTTCCAATCTAGGCTTTCTATGTCCAAGGCGGCTTTCTCTACTTTTCTCGATCTTCTGGGATATTGAGTGCCTCAATCTGGAGCTTTTTCCCATTAATGTTCATCACGATTTCTCCCCTATGTACATCAATTTGAGTGCGACCGGTCGATAGGAATGGTCATCCCAATATGATGGGCGCATCTTCGTCCGCTTTATGGTTCAGAATGATGAAGTCTATTGGTAAAATGAATTTGTCAATCGAGACCGCGACATCCTTCAATTCTCCCTCGGGGTATACTCGGGATCTGTCCGCAAGCAAGAGAGTCTCCGTCATGGGCGTTAGTTTTCCCACATTCAATCGTTTGAAAATTGATAGCGACATTAAGTTTATACTCGCCCCAAGATCACATAGTGCTTGACCAATGTAGACCCCTCCAATTGAGTAGGGTATCGTGAAGCTTCCTGGGTCGCACATTTTTTATGGGATCATAGTATTTAACCTTTGCGTTACTACCACTATAGCGATCTTTTTTTTATCATTCTGTTTCTTTTTCAATCTTTGCGGGAATGGTGGTAGTTTTACTTCTTCTGCTTTGTGTTCTAGAGGCTTGAAGGTGTCCGCATCTTCTGGGTTCATTTTCTCGGGCTCTTCTGAATCATATGTCAATGGGTTCTTGGTTTTCACCTCATTCGGGTTGGTCATGATGGGCTCTTTCCCTTTTTTCGCTGTCGTTTTTTCACTTAGCAAGGAAACTGCTAGGCATTATTCCTTTCCTGCACCTCCAGAGTGGCGAGGGAGCTCAGTTGAGCTCCACAACGCCCCTTGCGATCTACTTTTGAGCTTGCCTGCAATCTGTCTTATCTGCATTTCGAGATTGCGGATAGAAGTTGCATGATTCTGCGGCAAAGTTTCATTTTTCTCAATATATTGCTTCAGTAAACTCTCCAGAGATGAATATTACGATGCCTGCGAACTACTGGCTTGATTTTTCATTTGACCGTTCATTCACGGGAAAAATCCTGTGGCCCTTCCTTTTGTGCCATAGGTTGATAGCTTTGTTGTGATTTTTTCACGCGAAATTGGGGTGGTTTCTCCACCCAGAGTTATACGTATCAGAGAAAGGGTTATTCTTTATGAAACATACTGACTGTGGATTCTCTGGGCATTCTTCAATCAAATGTGCTTCTCCACAAGTGACACAACTCGTGGTCATTTGAGCGATTACGTTGACCTGCCCTTTATGCATTTTCGTGCTATTGATTGTGACGCCTTGTATTAGATTCATCATCAAATTCATTTGGTTTTGTAGGGATGCGATGACCCTATTATCTGTATCACTATCTTTAATTCCTAGTCGTTGATCGTTTCTCTTAAGTCTTCATGATTCTTTGAAATGCGATCAAGTATATTTTTCACTTCGTTATATGTCTTGTCGAGCAGACCACCAGCTAATGCCGTATTGGTAGTCGTCTGCGATGTAGGGTTCACCATGATAGAAAATTTTTAAACCTCGCCCAGGCGTCACTGAGCAATTCGTCGATATCTTGTTCAAAATTAGTAAACAACTTCCTCCTTCTGGTGTTCTCTGTCAAGGGGAAGTACTTCTTCATGAACTTTTTCACTACCTGTTCCCACGATGTGATCTCCCCTAGTTCGAGAGAATAAAGCCATTTTCGTGCTTGGTTACACAGCGAAAATGGGAATAATGTTAGTCGAACCTCCTCAACGGAGATGTTTGGGAATATAAAAGTATTGCAGATTTCAATAAAACAACGAAACTGGGCATACGGATCCTCGCCACGCCTACCGCCAAACTGTCTGGTAGTTTGAATCATCTACAGCATCACCGGCTTCATCTCGAACCTTGATCCGTCCCAGGCTGACCTCATGATTCCTGGTAAGAAATCATAAAGGTTGGGCGATGCATAGTCCCGGATGGGGTTTGCCGAGATAATGAGGTTCGCCATGATATTATTTGCATTGGGTGCTTTACATACTGATTGCTCCACCATGATGGGATTTCTCTCTTGTTGTTGTTGGCAGTTGTTTCTTCTTCTTCTTCAGAAAGTTCTTTCAATCTCTAGGTCGTAGTTGGGCTCAAGAACTTGTCCTTCGCTCATACGGCGCCTGCTTCTTCCCTTACCAAATGAGAGGTAGTGCATAGAGATGGAAAGTCTGCAAAGAAAATAAAAAAGTTACTGTTAGCACAATATGTACTGTCGTAGTCCCCGACAATGGTGCTAAAACCTTGATGCATTGTGAATATGATGAAATAATGGTGTATATTGCAATGGTAGTGTATGTGTTGTGCATGCAAGTTTCCTAGAAAAATCCAAGTATAAATCCTACTAGGTTGCCTGGTAAGCCCAGGGTCGAACACAGGGACTATGGAGACAGTATGCGACGGTGATTTCAGATTCCTTTGCAGAGACAAATAAAACAATGAGTTGATTGGTATGTTTGTTTAAGGTATAGATTTTATATGGCGAAATTGAGAAAATAGTTAATACAGCAAAAGTTACACTGAGTATGCGGAGAACGGGTCGAGAAGGGATTTAGCTAGCACTTCCTGAGATTGCGTTTAAGGTATGCGATCATGCTACACACACACAATAGCAATTCATCTTCCAATGCAAATGCCATAGCTCCTATTTCTAGGATGCATGCGATGTATACGATGATGTCGATAGGACTTATTCCTAAGTCTCTATTCTTGTCTATGCGATGATGAATGATGCATACATATACAAGGTGACCACATACTATCATATCCTATCTCTAGAGTGCATGCAATGCGTTAATAGCAAACAGAACTTATTCCTAAGTTGTCATCTCTTGCTTATGCGATTCCAATCTGACTCTTTCGAGCCTAGAATCTAATCTGACTTTCCCAAGCCTAGATTCTATCCTTAGATCACCCTCCCGAGCATCTCTAAAGGACGAATAACGCATACATAATACAAGATGGTCGTATAAAGTGAAGATCTCAGGTTATGCTAGCTAAGTGCTTCTCAACCCATTCGACAGTTTAATTACTCATGCGTAATGTAAAGAGAGTGAACAGATGTAGAGATGCAAATTCCATTTTATAAATAAGATCATAATACAAAATGATAATGAAAAATAGGGATAGAGAGTCTAGTAGCAATATCTTGCTTCCCAAGGCTTTTACACTATATTTTTCTCTACTCTGCGCAAAAGAATGTTCTTGCTTCCACAAGAGTCAGCCCTATCTTCGTTCTCAACGCTTCCTGGCACTCTTCCAAACTAACCAAGACAATCTTTCGGCATCTTCTCTCTTCACTTGCCTCCGCCTTCTAAGTATAAAATTTACAAACTACAGCTATCAATGTATATGGCGAAGAAGAACTCCAAAATTCTAACTGTTGAACTAGAGCCGAACAAAACTCCTTTAACGAAGGTGGCTTTCGGTATTTATAGAGCTTCAGGGTGAAAAGCTTTTCTCTCAAATGATTGCACTGATGGGATGTCATTGTTGGAAAAACACCATCACGCAGTGGAAGAAATCAAGATCTATAAGCATTCTATTTCATTAATTTGGTTGAAAAGAAACATGCTCAAAACAGAGTATAATGTGTTTCATGAACATACCTTGGCCGAACCAACGAAATCTCCATTTTCAACTGCAAAATCCTCTGAATCCTTGAGTAGACCACCACAAGATCTTCCCTACTATCCTTATAGTTCTCTAGATTGAGTTGTAGGACTCAAAATAAGCTGGAATCAAAGGAAATATGGAGAAAACTCATTGAATATAACCCATTAAAGAACACCTTCTTCATCCGATTTTTTCAGAAAAAATTCAGTCGGTTCACATCTCTTTCTTCACTCCAATCTCTTTAATATATTACAGACTATCATGCAAAGAGATGTGTTGTATGGGATGCAGCTCATGCTTGGAGTAAATCAAAGGAAAAGTGGTAGGTTCTTTGTAAGCTACTTGAAGATGAATTGAAAAAACCCATTTTTTCAAGTTTCTGTGATTTTTCAATTTCCAAAAATTCATTTTGATTTTAAAATCAAATTTTATTTCAAAAATAAAAATTTATTGATTTTACAAATTAATTTCAAAAATTAATTCTCTAATAAAATTAATAAATAATTATTTAAACAATTTAAATAATCTTAATTAATTTAATATCTAATATAAATTAATTTTTACACAAATTCATCTTCATATATTTAAATCATATTTAAATATATTTTTTCCAATTTCGTTTGATTCTAATTAGAACGTTTCAAATTAACTTATCTCATTACTCTAGAGCTATCCATTTTCGAGCTAGTAGAGGAACCTCGTTGACCTACAGATCATAGGCTCCAACGATCCGAGATTAATCGGCTAAACTCATTAGACCGATCTAACCCCCATTCGTTAACTAATGGGTCACTCTACTAAAGCCCGTAGTTGAACTCCCCTCACTGTAGATATATTATGTCTACTCGATATAACCATGATTAGTAAGTTAAACCTTCACAGGTTGTTCGCAATAATGGTTGGGTCAAATCTCTGTTTTACCCCTAAAATTATCTCTTGTTCCTTAAGTCTCCACTGATCCCCTAATGAACAATTGTTTTGTGATTCAATCAATAAACCGAGCTCCTCTCATTCCAAATGAGAAAGCAGGATCCCTTGTTCAAGCCCTAGAATCAACACTTAAGATAACAATCTTTTTACATCCCTAAAGCGGGTAGAAGTAAATTCCCTCTTGCACCCTATGTCCCCAGCTATTTATCCAGTCTTACCCCTGAAATGGCAGTCATATTGGGCCGGTGTTGTTGAGCCAATCCTCACCTATAAAATCTAAGGGCAATCCCAGATAAATAGGAGTTTATAGTTAGCTCAGGATTAAGGTCAAGTTACCTAGGTCAACACTTTGAAATAGTTAGTCTTAAACAGTAAACAATGTTATAAGTAAGAGTGACTCATTTCGTGATCTGATCTTGTACAAACTCTTTTGCACAATGACACCCCCCTCCTCATGTCCAACATGAACGAATTAGGATCACTTCATTTGTAGCACTTTATAACTCCTTGTAACAACTACAGAGCAAGCCATATCCAATAGTGTTACCAGAATAAGGTACCCAACCTTATCCATGTACTATAGATCAGGACTTTTAGGTTTATTGGATTTCTATTCAAGCAATAGATCTATTCAATAACACCATTATTGAATTTTCAGAATAAGCTCCATTGTTTACTTACCACGAGTTTTACGACATAAAACCCAACAGTCATTAATTCTCTATCTGATGCACCGACTAATTGTCACAAAAAAGTTGAGTGTACTTGCTATAGTGTGTCGTTAACGGCTTGTCAACTAAATTCGGATTCGACCGTCATCAGTTTTTTGTCCCATCGTGATTTATTAAGCTTTCAACTTGATGCACCGTCTCTATGCGGCCACCTTCTTCAATAGATCTTCGCGAATGCATACGATCGCATAGCTTTACGGTCGCAATCTTTGAATGCGCACGGATGCTGAATTCCTTGGATCGCTATTCTTCCTTGGGCCAACGCATTTTCCTGCACAAAATACGTAAATTAGTTATTTAATGCGATGGACGAATACGATCGTAAAGTTATCAACTTAATACTTTTGGACACGATTTTACATAATTTTACCGTCGCAATCCTACATTGATTTACATCTTTGTGTTGTAATAACGTACATTTCTGCCCGTTATCATGTGCATGGATAGAGGTGAAAAGAGCTACCTCCGTCATCTCCAGTTAGGGCTTGCGAGAAAAGAGTGATAGGTTCCCAACGGTTGAGTGCGAAAGCTAACCCTCTAGGTAAAACCGTGCCTTCTACGTTTCGTGCGTGAGTTTTGGTTACTCCTAGATTGTATTGCTCTTTGATATGTAATAATAGTATGCCTTGAGTTGATGACCGAGCCAGAGTAGAGGAAAGATGAAATGGGAGTAGGATAACACTTTTCACTTTTCTAGGTACTTTTCAATTTACAAAAATGTTTTGTGTCATAGTGTTTCATTCATACATGGATTTGATTGAAAAATAACTTTTTATAACAAGTCTCAATTGAGTGATTGTTTGATTTTAATATGTGATGCAACCCTTAAGATTGTTGAGACAAGAGAAAGGATTTGATGAATATAGTGAACGATTGTCTTATCAATTTCCATAACTGAGTTATAATCTTGCTCGAGACGATCAAGTCTGAAGTTCGGGTTTCTTGTTAGCTCTCAAAGAGCTAAGTTTATGGCCTTAATTTTCCTATATTTGGGTAATCTTTGTGTTTTATTTGTCTTATTTTGTAGGAGAATTGAACCAATGGAGCAAGTACGTTTCCAGAAAGAAGAATCAAGCATAAAGGGAGGAAAAACTGGGAGTTAAATGCACCAAATCAAGCTTAGATGCCAAAGGACAACTCTGCCCTGTTCTAGCGTTGCAAGCTCTTCACAAGCCTTAGTCCAACGCTCATTTGACGCTAAAAGGTAGTAGCATCAAGTGCAGGGCAGTGTTGCAACACTGCCTCAAGCGTCACGATGCTCTGGAGTTGGGTTATCGCCAGCGTTTCAACGCATGTCAATGCTCGAGCTTTAACGCTGTAAGACAGAACACTCAGCGTTGCAATGCCCCTTCCAAGTGTTACAATGCTGCAACGATTGACGAAAATTTGTTCAACGCACGGGGCAAGCAATCATTGGATGCATCGTTGCAGTGCTTGCCCAATGCTCTCCAATGCGCGCCATAGCGTTACAACACTATTTCCCAGTGTTGCGACGCTGCGTCCAGCCTATAAATAATACGTTGGTGTTCAGCCTTTGAAAAAAGTAGAAAACAAGTAGCCTCATATCGCATTCCTGTTGTTAAATACTTCCGAATAAAGGTAATTTTGAGAATTTAGTCCGGTTTTGGGAGCCATTAAAGCCAAATTGTCGAGCGGTCATCGCCATAGTCAACCTCAACTTCCTTTTAATCATTGTAATTCAAATATGCCTCTTAGAGGCTAGGTAATTTTCTTGGGATAGTTTGTATGTCTTAATTCTTGAAGTTTACTAGTCTAATTTATTCAATTTTTGTGGACCCTTTAGGAGGATTTGATTTATTAATAATATAATTTTCATAAATTTTTCTGAAAAATTAATTTATTGAATTTCGTGTATGCAAAATCATTCTAACCTGTGCATAATTGATTAATTAAGTTGCACGTATTAGGATCGCATGTTTAGGGTCTAGACTATTTCTGGCTAAATTCATATGCCCTAGTATAATCCTTCCCAAATAAATCATGCTATAAGATGTAGCTATCTGGCTTATAGTGTGTCTCGACAATTGAACTCTTTCTTAATGTTTTTCAGTTTTAACTTGCATGTCACTAAGAAGAAAAAGTTTTAAATTGAATTAGTGCTGATTTAGATTTTTATCAAAATTGGCTAATTGGGCTATTAGAATTTCTAATAGGTTGAGGGGTTCACATAATTGGAGAAATTAACTAGTATCTAATGATAGAAAATAAAAAGCATACAAACTAATCCCAAGTTTTTTCCTCAATTTGATTCAACCATTTTCTGTGCTAACTCTTATTTATTTTTCCCTGTTTGGTTTTTAATTTATTTTAAACAAAAAAAAGAACCATCATAAACCTTTTTTTTTTCTTGAATTCATAAATTAGTTTAAGTTAATTCAACAGTCTCCATGTGGATTCGACCCCAATCTTACGACTGTGCTACGTTTTTAGTACAAGTCTTGGATCGGTGAAAATAAATTATCTTTGCTCGGGCCGGCAGCAATTACGACCACATTAGTCTCGGAGTCCAAACACGTGCTATGATAAAGATGGGCAGTGGTGCGTTCTCCAAGAAAATCTCATCACAAGTAAGATTGGTGGTCAATTCTTTGGCGCTCTCTCCAACTCGACGATGGGCGTTTTGCCCTTTTCTTCCCTCTTTGATGCCACTTTTCTCGACACCACTTCCTTCTTCATGGCTTTTGTCACTTTCTTCATCGGCTACTGCTTCTTGCCTACCGCCTTTTTCTTTTGTTTCTTCTCCTTCAAGATCCTCTTTTCTTCTTGAATTTTCTTCAAATTACGTTTGATACATTGAGCCTTGTCCCTGCAGGATCTATTTTCCTCATCGTTTTCTTCCCTCCATTCTTTTTCAAACTCTAGTGCGGTATGCTCCAAACTATCCATCGTCTCATCCGACCTTGCTTGCGACAAGGCCTCAGCTCTTTCAATATCCTCATCACGTAGTTCATGATGAAGCTTCATCGCAGCGATAAGGATTTTGGCTTCCTTTCTCAGATCTTGGAAGCCCTTCTTAACCATCTTGGCCTTAGTGGCTAATTTTTCAGCCAACCGTTCAGCAGAGGATGTAGGTAGGACTATTACTTCTTCCTCACTTCTCCTTCGGCCCTCCTCTGCTTTTTTTCACTGAAGGGGCTCTTCCTCTTCATTCAGAAGATCAACACATTGAGCCTCTGCCTTCTTGTCGCCTTGTTTCTTCACCTTTTTTTTGCTTGAATGCAGTGAACATCTTTCTAAAGGGCCCTTCCTTGACGCTTATAGAGCTTTGTGCATTGGATGTTAGTGCCATAGGGCCACTTACTGCATGCCTAAAACCATGCGGCGAGACTTCAGATCCAACCCCCACCTTGCTGGGTTGGTTGACAATGCCTTCATCTTCGAGGGACTTGAGTGACTTCAAATACCGGATTGGTTGGTTGACAACCACTCTTAGTTGGTTGACAAAGCCTTCACCTTGTTGGGTATATGGCTTCAACTCCATTTACCTCTTGTTCTTCTCGTTGTCTTGGTTCAATGGTGTTAGAAGTGCATGGTTGAACGCGTTTTTATGGGGATGATGAACGTGATAATGCGGATTCAAGTCGAATTAAGGTGGTGGTCCTGATAAGGTTAGGGCTAAATGGTAGAGAAGCCACCACATTTGATGGTAAAGTGTATACCGACGTGGGGGCAATTAAGAAGGTTATGGGTTAGAGGCTGGCCGATGGTGTGACCACCTCGTAAGTAGAAAAGAAGGTGGCCGCTTGGGTGGAAGAGGTGACTTTTTGGTGGGCCATTGATGTAGAAAGGAATTATCGGTGATTGAAAGGCTTGGCGAATGTATCGTTTTAAAGTTGGGGTGGGGTACCCCTATTGGGTAGTTTTATCTTAGCTTGGGGTCCTTGAGCGTTGTGCTTGGACTTGCTTTGTGTGCCTTGATTGTTTTATTTGCTCTGTTGCTCTATTGTTATTATGATGGTTTATAATGCACTCTTTCTGTGATAGAATTTGCATGAAAGTGGGTGTGTTGAAGGTGAGGTTCCCTTTCTACTTCAAAAGAGGAATCCTAAGCCTTCACTTAAGATTTCACGGGGGCTTGAAGGGGAAGTGTTTTTTAAGTAAGAATTTGGGTAGAGTTTTTCTCCAATGTCTTCGTTGTTATAATGCATGGAAATATCATTGGGTATTTATAAGCATCAAGGAGCAACTTTTTCTTCTCTTACTAATGATTATGACGATAAGGTGCATTAAATTCCAAACCCTAATGCGACACTTGCTTCGTGTCAGAAGTTCATTGGCTCTGCCATAAAACTTTCTTGTCAGCTACCAACTTGGTCTCTGATTTTACTTCTACCACCCATGCGTCATGTCATCCTTTATCGCACAAGGCTACCAACTTGTTCAACTATGCGATTCCAATGTTGGCGTTGAGAATTCCTTGCGATTGCATAATTATATTTCCTGCACCCAAGAAACATGATTTTTATAACTTTCGTAGATAGAGAGATTTTGTGCGTGTGTGATCGCATGATGTAATTATTTTTATGAATTTCTTATCAAGCTGTCGCATTTTCAGAGCTTTTTTCCTAATTGTTTTAGATAAAAGAGGTAAAATAACTTGTATCTCTATAAGTTATCACACTCCCAAATTTAAAACAATGTTTGTCCTCAAGCATATAATTTAGATTCCTAATATATCTTTCACGCTTTGATGCATTGCCTAGACATCTCAAAGTGCTTCCAACTCTAGATTTTCCAGCCTTTAGATGTAGCAAGCTTATTCTTCAAAAATTCCTTGCTCATTTCCAAAACTATCTTATATTCCATTTTCAGGAATGGGCTTTTGGTTTTAAAATTTAGTAAAAATATTATCCTTGTTGCACTAATTTAGGTTTGATCATGCATTGATCCGAGCATCTCACCTTCATTTTGGCTTGCTCCCACGGGTGTCATGCGAACATCCAACTATGAGCAAGGTGCTATTTTCATAATTAACTCATGCCTTTATGAAGTTTTGAACATGGTAGCAAAGTTACGATCAATTATTTCTTGCGTTGATCACAATTCCCACATTCGTTTTGGCTTGCCCCCACGGGTGTCATGCGGACATCCAACTCCGAGCAAGTTCCAATCACAAGGTTGCTTTTTTTTTTTTTTTTTTTTATAAGAATAACAAGGAGATTCAGAAGATTTTAAAAACAACTTGATTTTGCACGCATTTAGCTCAAACCTTCCCCACCCCCCCCCCCCCCAAGTTTAGAGGGCGGCAAGATCTATTGCTCAAAATCAAATTATGCAATGGCTTCAGAAAAATATCTCAAAAGAGGTTTGAGATAAAGTTTGCATGCATACTAATTTGAAAATGTTTCCTAAGGCAAAGTCCTAAAGCTGTAACTAACACAAGTCATACTAATCATTGCGTTGGTAGCACAGTATCATCATTGAGGTCGTTTGTGGAGTGCAAAAAAACACAAAAGACTATTAGCGATCAAGAAAGATATGCAAGAGACAAACTAAAAGAAAAGACAAAGAAAAGGCAAAGAAAAGTTGGCGCTTAAGATTAAATTCATAGATTAATTATAAAAGTTTGCAATGACAAATAGAAAGATAACAAAAAATTGAAAAGCAAACACCTCCAAATTTAATTTTCGTCCGCATCATTGGTATCTTGCTCCAGTGGTGCTTTTTCTTCTGGAAACTGTAAAGGAGCTTGAAGATGTGGGCAAATGGCCGGTCCAATCATTAGCAAGATTAAACCTCGAATCCTAGTTTCCCTACTTAAAGTGTGATAATTAACGTGTTAATTAAGATTAAGGAAAAGTAAATAATATGTTCATTAGGAAAAACTTGATGAGGGAAAAGAAGGAAAATGTTCAAAGTATGGAGACCATTAGCAAGGGAAAAATTTGCTAGTGTGGAAGGTAAAACAGCCATGCGTTGAAGGTTGTTAAAGTTTGTGGCAATCATGCTTCTAAGAGGTTAGTTGAGCGTTTGAGGGGAATGTAACATGGAGAAAATAGTTAAGTGTTGATCGAGTGAGATGTCATGCGTTAGCCAAAGCCCATGAGAGGTTATATGGGCAAGGGTGTGCACACGAGGGAATGGAAGCCCTAGGCGTTGATAAGCATAAGTGTTGGACACGTGAGGTAAGGCAGTGATAAGTTGAGGTTGCACTGAGGATGGGCACGCGTGCATTGGTGAGTGGTGCGCAAATAACATGACACCAAGGGTAGGCACCATGAGTTGATGAGTGCAAGGTGGGGCTATGCATTAGCCAAGCCTAGCGATGAAGAAGGTAGGACGCCTTAAGTGATGCAGCCTATGCGTGTGCAGGGATGTTGCGCTCGACAAAGCAAGGTATAGGCGTTGGCATGATGTTGTAAGTGTTGGCTAGTTGATTTGCGATGGCCGAGAGCTTACCATGCATTGGTGATGGTCATGCGATGATCAAGCTTTAGAGGTTAGTGAGTGAGGTGGTGCGTGCAGTAAGGTAATACCTTGAACGATGGGCATGATGATGCATTGGCTCAAAGGTAAGTGTTGAAGTATGCTGATGAAAAAGGCTATACGTTGAAGGGGAAGCTTCCAGCTTAATCACTGGTTAAGGTGGCCAGCTATTGAGATTAGATGGATTAAATTCCATTTAAGATGGAGGTGGTAGCCTAAGACTTAATTTGAGCATACATATTTTAGTATAAATAGGAAAGGTTGATTTCAGAAGGATGTTTTGGGCATTCTACTCGTGCAAATGAACTGATTTCAAAGCCATATGAAATCTGAGTAGTTCTAGATGATGAGGCAGGGCTGCTGGAAGGAAATCCCAAAGGAACTAATCTGGAGATTGAAGAAATTGTAGAAATGTCAAGCTCTCGGGTAAGTCTAGGCCAGTGTTGAAGATTTAAAGTTTCTAGCAAAACCATGAAAAATCTTGAGCTCAAATTTTAAGGTAAGCTTGTTAAGACATTTTTTAACAAGTTTTTAGAAGAAAATTCTTAAGAAAATGTCTGGAAATTAAGTTATTTGAATTATAAATTGAATATGGAATTTTGAACAAGCAGGCAGCTACTTAGGTGAGCAAGTAAGTAGCTTGAAGGGCTAAATGGTGATGCTGGTGAATGCACGCGCTGAAAGCTAAGTTGCGTGCAAAGGAAGCATTGGGCGCAAGGATGCACTAAGAAGCGTTGGACCATGCAGCAGAGCGAGCAAGGCTGCAGTAGGTGCCAAAGGCTGGAGGCACAGGGTTGCATTAAGTGCGTAAGGGCGTGCGACTGGACGAGCGCATGAGGCACGTGCTAAGCAAAGTGTTGGACTGTGCGGCCATGTGCTGAAGGCTTGGACGCATAAGGCATGCGATGGGCGCATAGGGTAAGCGTTGGTGATGCAAGATTGTCACATAAACCTTAAGGGAATTTCTAAGTGTTGGACACATGGAAGGTATGTGTTCGAATCGGGGATCGATATCGTTAATTCGACTCCAAATCGAAACAAAAGAAAATTTATAATATCGAACTACTCCTATTACTATAAAGACATAGCAACAGTGGTAAGTTCAAGTCGGTCCGCAGAGAAGCGCGATTGGTTTCATTAAGTTAATTTTCTAACTAGAGCGATAAATGGGAGGTTCTGTTGTGGAAGGAATAAATGCATGAAATTGAAATAAAGTGCAAAAGAAATATGAAATGGTAATGGATTCATTTAGTTCTCAGATCAAGTAGCCATTCATTGTAAATTAAATCATTGTTTTCAGCCAACATATCATATATTCGAATTATGCATGCATAGCTACTCAATCGATGTAACTAATCTCCATAAGCCAGAAAATCAATTAATCTGAACCGATTGAACATCCTAATTCGTAATTAAGGCTAGAAAGTCGTGTCCTAATTAACCTACATGCTTTTAGGTGCAATTGGGTTCTCAGCGGCCATAAAGTACTGGAAACACATGCATTAAGATTCATGATTCAACTATGTTGATTAAAGGAAAGTCGTGTTCAAATAATCAATTTATTCTTTAAATCTAGATTAAACATGTGATGCAAAGATTCATGGACCGCCTAAAATCCTAAGCATGCTTATCTAATCTATGCTACAAAGGTAAATTCAAAGCATGGACGATTACAAGGATATGTACAAACTTGAATTCAACTAGCTAAGACATGCGATCATGACAGGGGCATCAATCCAACGCATAAAAGCAAGTATATATTAAACAAGATTCAAGAAAAACATAATTCTTAATTAAAACAAAAAAATTGAACAGAAAACTCATCAAAATATAAGAATGTTCGATCCAAGAACTAACCGGAAGATTACTTCATCGATTCATAGACAAATTGATGGGATACGTTCCAATACAAATTCATAATCCAAAAATAAAATAAAAATTGACCTAAAGATACAGAAAATTGAAGGAAAAGGGAGAACGATGAATTCTAACTTTGGCATCCATGCATTCAGCTCCTAAATTCGGCCTATACACCCAAAATTCAGCATATATCGATCTAGGGTCGAGGAGATATATTTATAGGATTCATCGCAGTGTTGCAACGCTTGGAACAACGTTGTAATGTTGATGCGGCGAGAGGGAAGCATCAGGCAAGAAGTCCAACACTTAGTTGCGCACGCGCTCAGCTTCGTGTCCATCAATGATCGCAGCATTGCAACGCTCTAAAGAAGTGTTGCAACATTGATGCTTATACCTTCAAGCGTTGAAGTGAAGCGTCGAGATGCGTTAGGATGCTGCTGTGATTCAACTTCGGAGCATCGCAATGCTTGGAGTAGCGTTACAACACTGCGTCCACTGCCAGATACTCGCTACTCAATGCTCGACAACTCGATACTCGATCCTTTTCACTCGGTAGCATTTCCTTGATTACTCGATAGCCTTTTACTCAATGGTACTCGACGATGCTCGATGGTTGATCATACTCGGTGGAAGTCGATGGCATTTTGGTCTTTTCAACTCTTTTGAAGCCCGAATGTTCAAATTAACTCCAAATTGCTTCAAATTAACCCCCTTCTTCACCAAATTATTAATTCTACCTTTTGGTTGCTCGATATATAAAAAATAGAAAAATAAACACATAAAATCCACTAATGAGCCCGAATTTAGCTAGGAATATTAGCTCTTTTTTAGAGCTAATAGTATGCGTTGAGATGAAAGTACCATAGTTTGACAAGGTTGAGCTTAGAAGTTAGTCTCAAAAAGGGAAACCATAGCTAGTAGCTTATGTATGTTGTTATGTTCACAGGGATTGATACAACCAGAAGAAGCTTATTAACCCTAAGAAGATTGACCAAGGTTGTGAATGACTATAAATGTTTATAAATGTTTTGAATGTTTTAGTTCAAAGTTTATTCTCATGCTAGCTTATTCTAAAGCAAGTTTTCCAAGAAAATCAAGTCTAGAAAGGATGCTAAAGCATGCTAGTTTTAAAAAGAGAATTTCTAAAATATGTTTAAAGTATTGATGTACTAGGTGATATGAAGCATGTGTTAATTGTTATGTGCTATGATACCATGACTTCAGTAAGCTTATTAATGGAAATATTTACTTGAAAGTTATGAAGAGCTCGATGCATGCGAGGTTATAAAGATATAAAATATGATTTCAGTTAATGAGATTTTAATATTTATAAGCATGCGTTAGAAACAAAGTTCTCATGAATGTTATGTTCTATGACACCATATTTTCAGTAAACCTTTCTATGAAGTATTTTCTTATGATGTATGAACAGCTTAATATTGAAGTACTAGGAGAAGGTATTTGAGCTTAGTTTTAGTTATGATCCTTGATGTCAAGATCCAAGTTAGCAATACGTGCACGTATGTCAAGTATAAAGGTTTAGGATTGAAGAATGAGCAAGAGAGTCTATCCCTCAAAAGAAGATCGGCACGAAGGGCTGAGCAAAAGGTCTCTCCCTCATATGATGATCAGTTGTAAGGTGATGGCAAAAGGGTCCACACCTTAGCCTAGGTTATGGTGTGGCGTTGAGCAAAATGGCCTCTCTCTCAACTAAGAATTCGTTTAAATATGTATTCAGATACGATAGGTTTATAAGGTTTTATGTAAAGCCGAGGTTTATGATTAAGAATTGAACAAAGGGATTCTTCCTCAACTGATGATCAAATCAGCTATGTTTTCAAAAATGTTATGTTTTTAAGTGATGCACATATGTTTGCTTGACCAATATTAAGTTGCAGTTTTCAATTACCAATTTCTAATTTAAGCATGAGATTTATGATAAGTTTAAATTTAGTCACTCACTGGGCTAGTAGCTCACCCCGTTCTTAAATGTTTTCCTTCCCCAGGTAACGGTCATCTCCCTTAAAGATAACTGCACTGCTACTCTGCCACTCAAAGACTCTGACTAAAAGCAAACTATAGGTGTTGGTTCTGTTAATGTTTGTAAACATGTTTTGGTCATATAGGGACTAGCTTAGTACATTGAGGCCTCTTGAGACTTGGGTTTGTATATGAGTGGTCCATATGTGATAATTGTAAAACCCTGTTGATGTTAAAAGTGTTAAAAGTTTTAGTTGCTTAATGAATGTATGACTATATCCAGGGTTTCCTAAATAGGTTAAACAGTTTAGTTAGGCAATAAGTGCTCAAAAGGGGTTGGTATTGTTGTCGTCACGTTCTCTTCCAGGTTGAGAGGGTAATGTGGGAGGAGGGTGTGATAGTGATCGCATAATATAATTATTTTTATGAATTCCTTGTCAAGTTGTCGCATTTTCAGACCTTTTTTCCTATTTGTTTTAGATAAAAGAGATGAAATAACTTGTATTTCTACAAGTTATCGCCTACCATCTTTGGGATGATACCAAGTGGGACGCTAAAAACTGTAGGATCGGTATGGCAACCTAGAGGGGGTGAATAGGGTTCATTGAAAACTAATTAAAACTCTTTCTTAATGTGGGCCCAATTAAATAAATTAACAAAGTTTTTATTAACAAGTAATTTAAACAATAAATTCATGCAAATAAATTCAACTTAAAATAATCAAGAAGTTAATAATACTATTTTAAAGCATCCAATTTGATTCTAATAACAAGACTGCTGATAATGTAGAAATTTAAGAATTATCAGTCAAAATATATAAATATGAGCAATTAACTTCAAGAAAAAATATTGCAATTGATTTCATGTAATAAATTATAATAACACATTAATTGAAAAATTAAAGTATGTGAGAGATAGAGAAATTAACACTAGAAATTTTTATAGTGGTTTGGCACCCGATCTACATCCGTTTCCCAAGCTCCTTTTGGGTATGTCACTACGAACTTGACTCTTTCCATGGCTTAGAGTCGAACCGCTACAACGTTCCTTTTTCAGGTGCAAGAACAAACCCGATCCTTTCCACGATTGAGGATCAAACCGTTACAATACTCTTGTTATGGGTTCAAGAGTAACCCTTGAAAATAGATTTAAAAATGAAGAATGAGATGACAAGAACTCTCTAAAATAGTGGATTTACAAATTGTAGCATTCAATAAATTAATCCTCTCGATATAATAAATCTCTCGAGAATAAGATGAAAAGAAAAATTAAGAGCTTGGAGAGAATAACAATGGTGACTTTGAGGATTGTAAAAATGTGTAATTGTTGTTATGACTTGGAGAAGAAGATGAGTTTAAATAAAGAAGAAAAATTGTTGAAAACCACATTTAACTAGGGTCATTGGATCTTGGAAAAGAAAAATCAATTGTGCAGATTTTAAATGCACTTAGTCGTTAGATACAAACAAAAAATTATATAATAATATATATCTTTTTAAATTATTTCTTTTAAAATCCAATAAAAAACACATGTCCACCATGTCTAAAACTAGCCGTTAGACACAAACATAAAATAATATTAAATTTATTTTCTTTTTAAATTCATTTTATTTTTTAAAAACAATTAAAAGGTGTCACTCCTCCATTGCTCCAAATGGCACCTTATAATTGGTTCACTTTGGTGAGAAAAATTATGCCTTGACATCAGTTTGGCATTTTTCCTTTAAGTTTCTTTCGGTCATATCTTCTTCTTAGAGGTCCGATTTAAGTGATTCAAATCGCTTTGGAATCATTGTTCCAAGCTCTACGCAATGGACGCCTTAAAAATGCTCAAATTGTTAAAAAATAAAAGTATATTTATTATCATCAAAACATTAATTAATTAACTAAAATTAATTAATTTGAGATTAAACATAGCGTCACAAGATGGAATTCACTCATTCCCTCTTTTAGGTTAAGTAGATAGGTTATTCCCTTAAGTGCTGACTTTGGGACTTGAACAATGAAGTCTCACCCTCTCACAGTCCCAAGAGAGATTTTGTTTATGGTTAGACAGTAAACAGATTGTACATTAGAGGATCAGTGGTACTTTAGGAGCAAGAAGTAACTATAAAGGGTAAAATGGTAATTTGACGTTGTAGTAGTCACATACAACATGTGAATGATTGAATTACATGAACTCGTTAAAAATCAATGAGTCTATAGTGGAGTGCATCATATCTAACGAATGTTAGTTTAATTAATTAATCTCATATCATTAGAGCTTATAACTGTAGGTCCATAAGGTTCATCTGCTAGCTCATACCAGGATTAAACAAGGGTTTATGTGTTGTCAATTTGAAGTGTTCAAATTATTGTTTAAGGGAATTTATTGTATATGATACAATTTAATATAATGTATATACATACATAATAATATATAGTTTATTTAAACTAGATTCAAATTTAAAATTATATAAAATGAGAAAATAATATTTGAGGTTCAAATATTAAATAATACGAATTGGTTCATTGTAAACTTATATAGTAAATTTAATGTGAATGAGATTCATATTAAACTATAGGTTATGAGAGAGAAAGACATTTGAATATGATTCAAATATTAAATTACTTAAATATTTGATATTTAATTAAATATTAAATAAATGTTAATTTTATTAGTTATTTATTCAATTATTTATATAATTTATTTGAATTAAATTATTCTATTTAAATTTCAAAGTAAATAAATTAATCTGTCATTCCCCTACATTGTAAGGGAATGGTTGGTATTAGAAATTAGTTTATATTTTGTTATAAGTTTGTTATACAGATAGTTAAATGGTTAGTCACTTTTGTAATTATGCCTATTTATAGGCCTCTTTTGGTTAATAAATGATATAGCAGATTTATTTACTCTGCTTTAATATGGTATTAGAGCAAAATTAAAACTCTTTGACTTTTCGTTTTCCCTCCAGCCACCCTTTTTCTCGTGTCTTTTCTTCTTCTCGGGCCGATCTCGCTCCCCGACCTTCCAAACGCTAACATTAATCTCGCTCGCCTCCGCCCACAGTGTTAAGCGAGATTCCCACACTGTCGAGCGAGATTTTTCTCGTGATTTTTTTTATCTCGCTCCCCGACCTTCTGGACATTAACACTGATCTCGCTCGCCTCCGCCCACAGTGTCGAGCGAGATTTTTCTCGTGATTTTTCGTTCTCTTTCTTCATCCGAAATGACGATCATTACCAGATCTGACGACCCAACCTCATCCAGAAACTCCAACTCCATGGAGAATGTTTGAGCTTCCTCATATTCCATTCTTGAACAATATTAGAACCCTTATTTTCTTCATCCCTCAGACAGCACCAGTCTTGTGCTCGTTTCCAATCTTCTTACGGAATCGAATTACGACTTGTGGAATCAGGTGATGAAGATCGGGCTCACTGTCAAGAATAAACTCGGCTTCATCAATGGTAAAATCCCTCGACCTTCCGATGAGTTACTCAGTTCTTGGATCATATGTAATGGCATTGTCACCTTGTGGATTCTTAACTCTCTTTCCAAAGAGATTTCTGCTAGCATCAACTTCTCCGATTCCGCTCAAGAAATTTGGGCTGATCTGCAAGAACGGTACCAGCGTAAAAATCGACCAAAAGTCTTCCAACTACACCGTGAAATTTCCAACTTATCCCAAAATCAAGATTCTGTTACCACATACTATGCCAAGCTGAAAACGTTGTGGAATGAACTCATCTCCTATCCCCCATCTTGTCCTTGTGGAAAATGCACTTATGGTGGTGTCAAGAACCTACAGACTTACTTCCAAACAGAGTATGTTATGGCTTTCCTCTTGGGTTTAAACGATTCATCTTCTCCTATCAGATCTCAGTTGTTACTAATGGAACCAGAACCATAAATCAATCGGGCCTTCACTCTAGTTGCACAGGAGATTGACCAGAAAGTTTATTCTTCATCCTTTGGCAATGCGATATCTTCATCTAATGCCACTGCCCTCCTTGTGAAAAATGGTTCTTCTACTTCCCACCAGACTGCTTCAAGCTATTCTCACAACACCAATCAAAACAAGAAGGATAGACCAATCTGCACCCACTGTAATATTCAAGGGCATACTGTTGATCGTTGTTACAAACTCCATGGATATCCACCAGGGCACAAGCTTTACAAACCTCCTGAATCAGCAAGAGTAGATCATTCTGATTCCTTATCCTCTTTAACATCTGAATAATGCCAAGGCTTATTGGCTATGCTCCAGTCCCATCTCAACAAGTCCAAAACAGCCACCATAGCAGCAACGTCCAATAAGACAGATTCTATCACTCCTACAACTCACGTTACAGGTATTTGGTCCCTTTCTGATATATCTTCTGGTCAGTGGATATTTGATTCTAGTGCATCAGCTCATATCTATCATAATAAAGTCCTATTCACTACTCTAAGAAAAATTAAACCGACAACTGTTACTTTGCCTAATCAATCTCAGCTTCTGATTGAATTTGTTGGGGATATTCAAATCAGTACAGATATCATGCTATAGAATGTGCTATATATATCAGATTTCTGTTTCAACTTAATTTCCATAAGCTCTTTAACTTCCTATCTACCCGTCATAGTCACTTTTTTTAGTGATTTTTGCCTCATTCAGGACAAGTACTCTTTGAAGACGATTAGCAAGGCTAACAAATGGAATGGATTATACTTGTTGCAAGTATCAGTTGATAAATCCTTACATCCATTTTCACATACTACAGAACTTGTTTGTTCTTCCATTACTACTTTCTCTGCTTCTACTTGGCATAATCGGCTTGGACATCCATCATATAAACATCTTAGTTTCCTAAAAGACATTTTACATGTAGACATGGACAGTACTTATACTAAATGCATGATTTGTCCTCTAGCAAAACAAAAACGACTACCTTTTCAAAGCCATAATAAACTTGCTGCTCATGCTTTTGATCTTATACATTGTGACATTTGGGGCTCTTACAATGAACCTACTCATGCTGGATATTGTTACTTTTTAACACTAGTTGATGATTATTCTCGGTACACTTGGGTTTTTTTTATGAGGAACAAAAGTGAAGCTCTTACTATTGTCCCTCGTTTCTTTCAGTTGATTGAAACTCAATATGGTTTTTCCATAAAAGCTTTTCGATCTGATAATGCACCAGAACTGGCCTTTACTGATTTTTTTGCTGCCAAAGGTGTTCTCCATCAATTTTCTTGTGTTGAACAGCCTCAACAAAATTCGGTAGTAGAAAGAAAACATCAACATCTGTTAAATGTCGCACGATCTCTGTTATTTCAAGCTAGGTTACCTATCTTGTTTTGGGGAGAGTGCATATTGACCACATCTTATTTGATCAACCGCATTCCATCTCATATCTTGTCTTGGCAAACACCTTACTATCGTTTGACTGCTGAACATGCTGACTATACTTCACTACGAACTTTTGGTTGTCTTTGTTTTGCCTCTACTTTACCTTCTCACAGGACCAAGTTTCAGCCTCGGGCCATTGCCTCTATTTTTTTGGGATATCCTACTGGCATCAAGGGTTATCACTTATATGACATTGAGAAGAAGCAATTCTTTATTTCAAGGGATGTTGTGTTTCATGAAGACATATTCCCTTTTCATCAAATCAGTTCTCAAGAAGAGGTACTTGATCCTTTTCTTGATCTAGTTTTACCATTATCACTTCCATTTTCAGGTGATTTATCCAGCAGTGAAGCCTCTTCATTATCCACTTTTGCTACTCCTGAGCTTTTTGACCAGCCTACTTCACATGACGTTTCTCAACCTACTGCTACCTTTGCACCTATTGATGATGATGATGCAATCACTGATCAGCCCCATCTGTCTTTACTTGACAATTCTTCTCATTGTCGCCACTCTACAAAGACGACTAAACCACCCTCATATCTCAGGGACTATCATTGCAACCTCCTTTTACACAATCATTCTCAGCAGATAGTTACTAAGTATCCTTTGCAAGCTGTTTTATCTTATGACAGACTGAATCCTATCTACAAGATGTTTGCCCTCAATATCTCAGCCGCATATGAGCCTCAGTTTTATTACCAGGCTGTCCCTCATGAACATTGGCGCCAAGCCATGCACGATGAACTTCTAGCAATGGAAACCAATCGTACTTGGTCTGTTGTGCCCTTACCTCAAGGACAACACTCTATTGGATGAAAATGGGTAAACAAAATCAAGTATCGTGCAGATGGGACCATTGACCGCTACAAGGCATGGTTAGTAGCCAAAGGATACACGCAGCAAGAAGGCCTCGACTATATTGAGACATTTTCTCCTGTTGCCAAGCTTGTTACTGTCAAAGTACTTCTTACTCTTGCAGTCTCAAAAGGTTGGTCTCTACTTCAACTAGATGTTAATAATGCTTTCTTACATGGTGATCTAGTTAAAGAGGTATACATGGATCTACCCTTGGGTTACAAGCACAATGTTGTTCACAAACAGAGGGAGCATCTTGTTTGTCGCTTGCATAAATCCATATATGGCCTTAAGCAAGCATCACGCCAATGGTTTGACAAGTTCTCAAAGGCACTTGATCCAGCTTGGCTTGCAAACCGGCTCCTCTGCCTCTTGATCCAGCTTTAAAGCTCCAATTTGATGTTGGTACCCTCCTTCCTGATGCAACATTGTATCAGAGACTCATTGAAAGACTGCTATACTTGACTATTTATCCGCCTGACATAGCTTTTGCTGTCCATAAGCTCAGTCAGTTTGTTGCTCAATCTAGACAGCCTCATCTTGATGCTGCCATGTCCTTACTTAAATATTTGAAAGCTTCTCCGGGCCAAGGTATTCTGCTACAACCTGTCCACACATTTCAATTAAAGGCGTATTCTAATACTAATTGGGGATCTTGTCCTAATTCAAGGAAGTCTATAACCGGTTTTTGCATCTTCTTGGGTGATTCCATAATTAATTGGAATGCTAAAAAGCAGTCTACAGTATCCCGTTCTTCTACCGAAGCTGAATACCGAGCTTTGGCTACTACTACAAGTGAATTGCTATGGGTTGAACAACTTCTTCATGAGCTTTCGGTACCTCTTATTCATCCCTCTTTAATCTATTGTGATAATGAGGTTGCTGTCCACATTGCTAAAAATCCAGTTTTTCATGAACGGACAAAGCACATTGAAATTGATTGCCATTTTGTCTGCGATCACATCGTTCGTGGCAATGTCAAACTTTTTCCCATCCGGTCTCACTTGCAGCTTGCTGATATATTCACCAAGGCTTTGCCCAACACTTTGTTTTTCTCCTTACTATCCAAGTTGGGTATTCTTGATATAACCACGCCATCTTGAGTGGGAGTATTAGAAATTAGTTTATATTTTGTTATAAGTTTGTTATACAGGTAGTTAAATAGTTAGTCACTGTTGTAATTATGCCTATTTATAGGTCTCTTTTGGTTAATAAATGATATAGCAGATTTATTTACTCTACTTTAATAGTTAGTTAGTGAGGGGATTTAACTCTCCACACATTTTATTATGAAATCTAGAAGATTAAGAGATACAGAATAATCCTCTCTCACTCTCACGTAAAAAAAAATAAAAAAAGAGAGGGGAAGAGAAATTTTCTGGTTTTGCCTTCCCCTTCTCTAAGAACACTAAAGCTCCCACAAGCTTCCTTGTTCCAAAGAGAATAGCAGAAAAGATCACCACAGTGATCATGTCCTGCTCATGATTTAATTGTGCAATAGATCTAGAAGATTGGGAAAAGATCTCTAAGAATTGGTTCTACAAAGATTGTAATTCATCTTCCCTAATAATTACTCTATAAAGCATGGTTGGCCCAATTCTTTATGTTTCTGTTTTGTAATTTTTCTGAATAAAAAAATTGAATAAAGTGATAAATCGTTTCCGCATTGGGATTCAATCCTTTCAGTTACAAAGAGAGATTAATCATTTCGCAATCCAATCTTATACAAACTCTTTATATAAGATACTTCTACTCACATATCTCCACATGAACGATTGGATCAAATCATTTGTAACACTTTACAACTCTTGTAACAATTACAAAGTAAGCCGTATCCGTAGTGTCATCATGATAAGGCATTCAACCTTATTCATGTACTACAGACCATTTAGGTTATTACTTGAACATGAATCACTTATATGTCTACCACATACTGTTCAAGTTTCATAAAATAACCTTGGATCTTTAATTAAATGGATAATTGCATATATACAATAATTAATCATTATTTCAAATAGCATATTAACTACGAGACTTTAGGATATACATCCCAATAATCTCTCACTTGCGCTAAAGCTGGTGAGACATAAGTCGGTGAGACATGTATCTTAAGGCATACTATCTGTACCCAACAATTATAAAGTCAGTTAATGAGGTTTTAACAAATCATAGGCATCAAATTATAACATGTAGAATCATAGAGACTAAATTCTAATTTTCTCCAACCTATAGAGACCATATTTACACTATAACATAAAATTAAAATTTGAATTTAATTGAGTCTTCAACTTTTAATTTTATATCTAATAAATATATATATTAATGTTTTTAAAAAGAATGACGATTAGGTTGACGACTTATTATACATCAAATAAATAAGTAGGCTGGTTGGTTTATCTATTTAATAATAATAATAATAAATAGATATTTGAATATTTGGACGTTACACTACCATTTCGAATCTAGTTTTGGGCTGCTAAGCCTGACAGCGAAAATGGGCCGACTCAAATGAATTCAATTTGGGCCGACAATTACATCCAAATCCATCATGTGCACCGGTAATTAATTTATTTTTTTAAAATGAATGTTTATAAACATATGTCTAATACAAAATTAGAAGCATAGTTGAAATACTCGGTCAATTTAAATACTTTATTTTAGTTTTTATACTTTATGTCCAAATTTAGATACGGATCAATTCCTTTTTCTTTTGCCAATTATCTTACCATTTTGTAAGGAGCTAGAGGTATATATTTTCCATTTCTATTCCAAAGCTTTTATGTATTTCCACGAGACCCTCAAAACGAACAAAATTTTCTTCTAGACACAAAATATTTGTCACTGCAACAGGGTTAATGATAGCCGCACCATTAACTACTTCATTTATGAGTTTCATAATAATAGAAATACATGTCCTACGATAATAAAAATTGTAACTTATTATCCTCTTACCTAGTAGACTAAGATTTATCTCTATGGAAGGGATGATTATCCAACTTTCAATAAATTTTAAAATTAACTCCTATAGTACGTCAAAATTAGCGTTTATTGACTTTCTCTCCATATTGTATTCATGTTATGTATTTAATTGAATGAAAATTGTTATTATTATTACTTTACCATATTTGATAAATTTTAATTTTAAGTTAATAATAATGAGTAAATTTAAGAGTTATTGAGTGTATAAGATTAAAATTAAATGTTTAAAAATACATGGATGAAAATAAATACATATTTTTAGCCTTTTTAAAAAGTAATTCTGAAGCAGATAACCTAAGAAAATATTAGCATGGAGACAAAATACTTGGATTTAAAGTTATTAATTTTCTAATACTCAAAAAAAAAAAAAAAAAGTTATTGATTTCCTCAAAGGCAAGAATTTAAAGATTTTTCGTTTAAATACGACGAATATTTATCATTATTTTAAGGTTCACGTTTTTAAATATGTGTTGACTAAATCTCAATATAAACAATGATTTAAAATTCACTTTTAGGTGGAATAAAAGTGTTGGATGATATATTTATAAAATGAAAATTTTCAGAGATAGAAACAAAAATGTCAAAACTATTTACAGAAACAGTAAAAAAACTTGATAGACACTTATAGACTTCTATCAGCGTCTATTAGTGACAGATTTCTATTAATTTCTATCACTGACAGATATTGATAGACTTCTATCAGCCTCTAATCAAAGAATAATAAAATTTTGTTAGTGTGTTTGTGTGTGATTTTGTTAATACCAATATTAAAGGTGAATCACAAAAATCCTGCAAGTTAATACCAATGTTAAAGAAAATCAGTAAACAAGAGAGAAGAGAGATGCACACAAAGACTTGGTAACCCAATTCGGTGAGATTACACCTGCATCTGGGAGGTTTTACGTCTAGGTGAAAAGAGATCCACTAGTATTCAACTTAGTTTAACAACAACAATTTCACTAAGAATAAATAGAGTTGATTTCTCATGTCAAAATATTAGAGAGCAAGTTAGGCTCCCCCTAACTTTGATATTGCTTGGAATGAGTCTGCAAATTTAGGCTCCCCTAAATCTGATTCTACGGCAACGAGTTCACCCTCTTGTCAACTGTTAGTTGAAAAGAATACTCAACTAGCATTCGGATACAATATGTCAAAGAACCGATTTGAACGGCTCAAGCTTGCATAATCAAAACACTTCTTCTTTTGTTTAAACAATAACCATGTATACACCAGAAGACTTTGCAACTTTAGTAATTAGTTTCTCTTCTTTCTTATTAAGATCTCGGCAATCCTAAAAACCCTTGCACCAGTTCTTAAATACAAGCAAGACAAAAAAGGGCAAAAAAATACAAACGGAAAAGACACACTTAACGAAATAAATTCCCAACAAATATGTCACCAATAAGGAAAGAATACTCGCACAAAGACATTGACAAAATATCCAACATTAAAAGAAATTATTATTAGCCAATAATAATGTAACAAGCTCCCCCTTTAGCATAATATTTTCTTTTGTTGGCAAGGAAAGAAAACAAAAAAACAACGCCATTTCAAGTGAACCAAAAACTTCGAGATACAGACCGAGCAACAACAAACCAAACAAGGAGAGAGAATAAAACAGCATCCGTCAAAAGAACAAAACAGCACCAACCCACACCAGACCAATCGTTACCAAACCAACCAAACTAGAACCCATACTTCTCCTCCTTTTTGCCATAAAGAAAATCAAACGAATGGTAGTGGTTAAGAAAAAGAGGCGTCAACAGGTCGCGAAAGAGCCACACTTAAGAAATGAGCCAAGCCATCAATATCAGAAAAACAATCAGTCTACGAATAATAGTGCTCAAGGTTCGAGACTCTAAGGCCAAAAGATGAAAGATGCGATGCCTCAGCTCAATTGGAATCAATAAACCTCCTTTCGAAATCTATAGCTCCTCAAGAAGACGAATGTCAAAATGGTTTAGAGGTTGGATGTTGTGCACAATGTCAAGGACATGAGAACCCTAAAAGATCTTATAACTGGGATTCAAAGACTTGGGACCAAGACAGGAGCATCATTTGGTCCAAGAATAGTAGGACGCTGAGACAAATTAATGTCAGTAAATAAACACGGACAGAAGATAGGCAGCTCTGCAGCAAAAGAGTCAACATGGCGAAGAAGTTGATTAAACACAAACACATCAAAATCAAAAGTAGACATTGTTCCAATCTGATATAAAAGACTAACCAGAGAATGATACAAACTTAACCTATGAGTATGAGTTGAAGGACACCAATTAGCAACCCAATTCGGAACAAAATAGGATATTTTACACTGATAGTGGAAATAGACAATTAACTAGAGGAAAGGCCACTCATAACGAGTCCCATCAATAAGTTTAGCCACAAGATCCTCGGTAGACCGATGAGGCGCACCAAGAGGAGGCAAAGCAGAATGCCCAAGGTAAGCATTAATGATATCAAGATAAATGGTGGAGCAGGTCCCTCTAATATGAACTTCCTGATAATCAGGTGAGTTGAGATCACTAAACTTGGAAAGGAAATTAATAATGAATTCCCTCAACAATTTAGGATAAAATTGACCAACCACAACAGTTTTCAGAAGATCAGCACGTTGCAAGAGATCCATAATCTCTAAAAAAACTAGTTTGATTAGACAACACCTTTTCATCTGCTATATGTCTATGGACAATATACTTCATTCTCAGTGTTCGGGTTGATGCCTAAATCTCGTAGGTTCTGTAGTTTTTAATTTAATGTACAAACAATTTATTTATTTAATAAAATCTGAGGCATTTTATTTGACATTTACTAGCATCAATCCACAAAACCAATAAACTAAGATCTAAGGTTGTCTTCTGTAACTTAAACATGTATGTGGAGACATACAGGTGGATCATTTTTAAGAGACAACCTGAATAGTATGTAGTAGATGGATAAGGTTTGGTTCCTTATCCTAGTGACACTACAAATGTGGCCCGCTTTGTAGATATTATAATTATTGTAAAGTACTACAAATAACCTGATCCTGATCATTCATATAGATACATATGAGCAGAGTGTTCTATACAAAGAGTTTGTATAAGATCGGACCACGAAATGACTAGTCTTACTATATAACACTATTGATAGAAGAGACTTACATTTCACCAAAATAACCATAGGCTACTTGACCTGAATCTTGAGAGAGTTGTGAAGTCCTACCTAACACTCAATATGCCTACCATTTTGGAGATTCGTCTAATTGGAGAGTTGAGAACACAGCTACACAAGAAGGAATTTACTCATTCTCTATAATTAGAGTTGGTAAAGAAATTACTCCCTTAAGAACTGACTTCGGGGCTTGAACAATGTGGCGCCACACCCTCTTTAACCCATGAGGGATTTAGTCATAGTTGGACTATGACTTATTTTATATTAGAAGGATCAGTAGTACTTAAGAAGTTAGATGTAACTACAGAGGCAAAACAGTAATTTTGACCCAGTTGTACTTACGAGCAATTTGTGAAGAGTCAACACACCTTTGAATGGTTATATCCAATGGACACAGAAATATATCTGTAGTGCAAAGAGTGCAGCTGTCGGCCTTTAGTGGAGTGACTAACAGTTAATGAAAGTTAGGTAATTTAATTAAAGAGTTTAATTAATTATCTAAGTACCATTAGAGCTTCAATCTATAGGTCTATAAGGTCCCCTCAGTAGCTCAACTGAGATTATTGAGAATCAAATTAGTTTTGGGTTAATTTAAATTATTCAAATTAATTGAGGGAATTGATTATAAAAGATATAATTAATATAAATTAATTATATGTGATATAATTAATATAATGTATCTGATGTATTATAATATAAAGTTCATTTTGAGAGTAAATAAATATTTAAATATGATTCAAATATTAATTATATGAATTTGATTCATATAAAAACTATAGGTTAAATTTAATATGAATTTAATTTATATTAAATACTATAGGTTAAATGAGAAAATTTCAAACTATAGTTATATTATATTTGATATAATATAAACTATAGGTTACATGTGATATTAGATATAACGTATAATATAATATATTATATAGTAAGGTAGTTATTATATAATTATATATTAATTAAATTACATTTTTTTTAATTTAATTCTATTTAAATTTTGAATTAAAGAGAGGGAGTTATGAAAATAACTTCCTTCCCTTTATCTCTTATAAACGTGAATGTGGGAGGTTGCACAAGAGATATTCATCTTCTCCCTCCAATTAAACGTACAAGGCAATCAGGGTGCTCTCTTCCCTAAGTGTTTTTCTACACAAATTTCCTCACAAAATCTTCCCTCTTCCTTTACCAAATATATCATGGAGCCCACAACTCTTGTGGATTCTCACCTAAAAGAGAATATCTAGGAAATCCGGTGGTCATGTACAACCAATTGAGTTTGCCAGTGTTGTCCATTGGACGTTCGTGATCTAAGAAGGTTCGTGATCGAAAAGGAATTTAAGAAGAATTTGTGACCTCAAGGGTATGTTTCATCTAATCCATTTTTCCTCTCTTTTCTTGTGAATAGCATGCTGAAATTTTTAATGCATATGGTTTTGTATTCTGCATTTTCTCTGTTTCTGTAAAATTATAAAAATGGGATACGATCCACTTCCGCACAGGTGTTCACACATCCTTCACTCAGAACATTTTCTTCACTATGAAACGAGATCTCATCAATAGGCACAAACGTGGCATCAGAGGGAACTTTACGATGGCCCACTCGAGTGTGAGGCTTATTTATGTCGTCAAAAATAGAATCATGCCTACCATGCATGATGAAATGGTGTCAAGGAAAAGGGTGTTGGCCACATACTATATTATGAAGTGTTCCCTCTAGACGTTGGAAAAATCATAGCAGAACAATCAAGAGCGTCAAGGGTAAACCACACAGCCAATTATATTTCCCGTGGTTAATTTGTGTGTTATGTGAGCGAGCCGACATCCCCATGAAGGATGATTTTGAAGAGGTTGAAGGCCTGATGGACTTAATTCAAATTCGGCGTTTGTTGAGAGGATCACTGCATTAACCAGACCTTCCACTAAAACCTAAAACCTCCAAGTTTCAGGCTTCAAAATGCAAAAAGTAACGAAAATACGTTGAGACCTCGAAAGATAAAGCAATGAAGCCTCCCTTAATAAAGCATCTTAGGTTGAGTTTGCATTAGAGAAAAAGAAGTCCCATTTTGTGGACTTAAACCTTCCTCCACTCCATGAAGAAGCTGAACACAAGGAACACAACCTTGACTTGCCTCCTCCCTCTCGGACTTTGCGTGCTTGCCGTTTTCTATCCTATTTATATTGAGACAATGCATTATGTGATAGAGTTCAATATTTCATGCAAAGATCTAGTTGCGTACAAGTTTTCTTGAGGTAGATCCAAGTATAAACCTAACTCAAGTTTCTTGGTAAGTGTAGGGTCGAACGCAGGGATTAGTTAATACAAACGGAAGATGGTTAAATGATCTTCTGCAGTGATGATTCAAGTATATGTATATGTGTTGGGATTGTAAACTAAACTAAAACAATGTGCATGCAAGAAGAAAGAGGTTGGTAAAGAAGGATGCGTTGACATGATTCAAGGAACTCTAATTACAAAGGACCTATGAGTAGAAGCGGATCGTCCAAACTCTATTGTGAAAGAACTCATACATTTACAGTCATACTAAACAGATTATGCATTAAACCATAAATTACAGCATGCTTCTAAATTAATACAAAGGATAAATAGACAATACCTTTGAAGAAGCCTAAAAGCCTAAATCTAGGACGTATGTAATGTGTTAACTAATCCTAAGACGTGTGCGATCATGCTACACACACTAAAAGCCTAAATCTAGGACGTATGCAATATGTATGCATAAGGGTCGAGATGACCGCATATAGCTACTATATCCTACTTCCTGGACGCAGCCATTGTCCTCTCCGTAGGGTGAATACGTTGTGTAATAGCAAACGGAGCTTATTCCTAAGTCTCCATTCTTGCTTATGCAAACCTAATCTAGCCCTCTCAAGTATCGATTCTAACCTAGCTCTCTCGAGTCTTAGGTTCTTTCTTTAGACTCTCTCTCCAGTAGCTCTAAAGGTGTCATGGGCGCATACATAGGACAAGGTAACCACACAAACTTGGCTGATGCAAGATTATTCCTATCTTTAGTGAACAATAACTTACATTGCTTAATGTGACTAACCACTTACCTTCCCGAGCAGTTGGTTGTTGTTGACTTTATTCATAGACAAGCATTGCGTTAGCCTATAAACAGGCGTTGCTACAGCTTCACACTAAGAAAATAAGGTTTTCTCACACACTCGCACAACGCACACCTCTCGGTGGTTTGCTACATGCTTCATATCTCTAATCCACATGACTAAGTATGTGATACTCTAGCAATCTCACTAAGTGATGCAATGAAAGTTAAGGATGCTAAGTAAAGAAAGATGGGGTTGGAATCGAAGGAAACACAGAAATGCAATGAACACATAATGTATTAATCCCTTAATCATAAAATGTAATACAATACAATATAAGAATAGAAGAGAAAATGAAATGACCGGCTGGAAGTAATGACTTGCTTCCAGCGGATGTGCGTCAAGGCTGTCTGTGGTGTCATGGATGGGCGGTGGAGCTGACTCTCCCGAGATCTAGCTCTGGTCGAAGGCTCCAGTCGCCACTCAGAATGGAGGAAGGAAATGAAGAACTCTCAAGCTTTCTTCTCACGCATTTGTCTGGATCGCAGGGATAACCCTGGATCATTTAAAATTCTGCTCATCGGCTTCTTTATATAGAGCTAGGATTTCTGACAGGATTAATGGACTACTCTGATTCTGACATTCGCGGCACGTTAGTCCTTTCTGAATCTCTGCTGCTAACGACGTGGTAGGTGAAATGTCAACATCATCTTTTGATTTTCCTGAGAGATGCATTGATGCGTTCATTCCACCAACCATGCATTGATCCCTCTATTATGCGCTATCGTGGAGCCGCAATCATGCAATGACTGCATTCGCTTAATACCGCAACTTCTACACGATGACCGCAATCGCTTGACGATCGCAACTCCTATGCGATGGACGCATGTGGCTGATCACCGCAACACCCATGCATTGATCGTATGCGTTCGCTTTTGCGATGGAGAGTTTCTTCGTATGCGGTCGTCTATGCGGTAGTCTGATTTCCGCGTTTGCGTCCACTTCCTGTGTTAGCTACAAAAATAGACAATTGAATGCATAATAACGCATGATAATGGATTAGCCGAGATTCTCAATGCTGAACGCCGCAAGCTTATTTTCTCATGAATTCCTAACATCATTGCCGTATATTCTACTTAACAGCCTTCATAATTCTAAATAAAAGGCTTAAGATGAAATGCATTTCTGCATGTCATCACACCGCCAAACTTAGAATCATGCTTGTCCTAAAGCATGCGTTATACTCAAGAAATTCTAACTCACCTTCTGGCTTTCCTTTGTGGTGACTAGCTTCTCAGAATATAATTTACTCATGCCTCTAACCATCGCCGCAATGATCCCCTCCACTTCAGCTGCTTCTTCAAAAAGATCTTTTCCCAGTTTAAATCCGGCCAGCCTTTACTCAAAAACTTTTTATTCATTCACCGCAACTTTGCGTTTAGCTTTCGAGAATGCCTTCGTTCAAAACACTTCAAAAAATTACGATGACTTATGCAAATGCGGTGTTGAATCTAGTTACGCTCTTCGTTTTGGCTTACCCCACGTGTGTCATGCGGGCATCCAACTTCGGTTGCGTTCCATATTCAACTCAACTCTTGTCTTATTTGATTTGGCTTGCGCTGGACAAAGAAGTTGCGCTTATGCATTGATCCTGGCGACCTACTTTCATTTTGGCTTGCTCCCACGTGTGTTATACGGACATCTAACTACGAGTAAGTGTCTTTCACAACTTAACTCTTATCAATATGGGTTTCCCCATTGCTTTAACAGTGGAGTTTTTATTCTCAAAATTCTCATTTTTTTTCTTTTTCTTTTTTTTTTTCAAATGATCGTACTGTAATGAACCCAACTTCTCTGAGACCGCTGCCACCCCAAAACTTAGAGGTTGGCAGCATTCTTACCGCAAAGCTAAAAACAAACTCAACAGGGATGCAGTAATAATTGTTTGAGCAAAGGTTTGCATGCAATAAAACTTAAGACTTTCAAAATTTGAAGAAGCTATTAAAAGTAGGGAGCGCCTTGCGATGCTTAGTTAGAAGATGTGGTGAATTATACGTACCATCATAGAAACACCGCAAAGCAACACAATTGGGAAAGAAAGAATTTCAAAAGAATAATGCATAAAGGATAACAAGAAAAGAACATTTAGGCGGAATAACGCATGCGATCATGAGTTGGAATCCACGTGATCGAAGCCATGCATTGGAGGATGAAAGGAATTCTTCCATTGTGCTGCGCACCGAGGAGACTTATTTATCGCACTTGCAAGGAACAAATGCACCACAACCAAGGAAACAGCCGCATATTCAAAATAACAATAAAATAAACTAACTATGAAAGCAAGTTAAAGATAGAGTAGAAGATGTCCCTGAAAGAAAATTGGAGTGTTGTCACCACAAGGAGTCTTCCATGCAGGAGATTTCTCTCAACTGCTTGGGTCAAGAAGCTTACCCTGACCATTGGAACTTCCGGTAATTATTGGGCGCATGTTGGCCACCATGTGCTTAGAATTACCTTAAGCTCATGCGATTGATTGCCCTTCTACCTTGGGGTCAATACTGGCTTTCAGCGCATCGCCTACACTTCAATATTGCTTGCAACTTGGTCACACAAGCTGCAATACTCTTAAGATAAAAAGGTTGCCTGCAGAGACACAAAACTCAACAAACAATTAGCTACCAAGTCTCCAGCAACAGCACCAAAAACTTGATGATAGAAATTTAGATTATCAAATCGTCAAGGAATTGATAACTAAAGTTCCATGGACGCAATATGCGATGCATGTTCTTAAAGTATGCATTGATTATCATGCGTCGGTGGTCATGCGTTGGAACAACTATGCGTTAACAAATGTATGCGATGACCGTGCATTCCTGTCACAAGTTTTCTTGCGCTCACGCCAAATATAATGCGAACGCAAGTTTCTCGGGTGATCTGAGGTCGAACTCAGGGACTTGTAGCTAGATGTATTCGATAATGTGCATGCGGCGGTTGAATAAAAGAATGATGGAGGGGTTGCTAAGCTAACACTACTTCTACTCCTAACTAATAGACAACGCAATGAGAATATGAATGAGAGATAGAGACACGACAACTATTGACAGGAAGTAAATGGATGGTTAAATAGATAAAATGTGGGGATGTCTTCACTGCAACACTGAGCTTGACCGTAAGGGCAACCTCAGCCAACGCAAGCTATGCGATCATGCTACACACACTAAAAGCCTAAATCTAGGACGTATGCATAAGGGTCGAGATGACCGCATATAGCCACTATATCCTACTTCCTGGACGCAGCCATTGTCCTCTCTGTAGGGTGAATACGCTATGTAATAGCAAACGGAGCTTATTCCTAAGTCTCCATTCTTGCTTATGCAAACCTAATCTAGCCCTCTCAAGTATCGATTCTAACCTAGCTCTCTCGAGTCTTAGGTTCTTTCCTTAGACTCTCTCTTCAGTAGCTCCAAAGGTGTCATGGGCACAGACATAGGACAAGGTAACCACACAAACTTGGCTGACACAAGATTATTCCTATCTCTAGTGAACAATAACTTACATTGCTTAATGCGACTAACCACTTACCCTCCCGGGCAGTTGGTTGTCGCTGACTTTATTCATAGACAAGCATTGCGTTAGCCTATAGACAGGTATTGCTACAGCTTCACACTAAGCAAATAAGGTTTTCTCACACACTCGCACAACGCACACCTCTCGGTGGTTTGCTACATGCTTCACATCTCTAATCCACATGACTAAGTATGTGATACTCTAGCAATCTCACTAAGTGATGCATTGAAAGTTAAGGATGCTAAGTAAAGAAGGATGGGGATGGAATCGAAGGAAACACAGAAATGTTGATGCTCGTATTATGTGGTGGAAATATGGAGGATATGCGTTAATGGATTGCGTTGTGCACTAAAGTTTCCCCAGTGGAATTCAAGTGTAAATTCCTTTGAGTTTCCTAGTAAGTCCAGGATCGAACACAGAGACTTGTGAAAATAGTTGCATTGGTGATTTTTATGAAGACTTGCGTTAACCAGTTAAATAAATAAATCGTTGGGTTTGTTGTTTGCGTTGATGAAAATAAATAAAAAATGTGGCGAAGTTTGAAAAGAGTTTGTAGACGGGCGATGTGATGAATATGCGGTGAACGGGTTGAGAAGGGTTCAGCGAACACTCCCTAGAATGCGTTCGTGCTTTGCGATCAAGCAACATGCATACAATAGTAAACCACCTCTCACCGTGAATGCTATAGCTTCTAATACTAGAACGCATGTGATGTATGTGCAAAGGTGTCTATAGGGCCTACACATAAACCTCTAATTCTTGTCTATGCGATGATACACAAACAAGGCACACAAATCATCATACATATTTTTAGGATGCATACGATGCAAGTTAACAAACAGAGTTTATCTCTAAGTCCCTATCTCTTGTTTATGCAAGCCTAATCTTGCTCTTTCGTGTCCAGATTCTAACCTAGCTCTCTCGAGACATTAGGTTCTTTCTTTAGACTCTCTCTCGAGTAACTCTAAAGGGTAATTTACACAGCATAAAATAAGACAATCGCAAGCAATAAACTTCCTAGGTCATGTTAGCTTAGTTCTTCTCAACCCATTCGACTAGTTTAGCTACTCATGCGTATTAAGAGAGTGAGCAAATGTAGAAATAGAACTTCCATTGAATAGATATGAAGGTGAAGTACAAAATAACAATGCAAGCTAATAAAGAGCCTGGTAGCAATTTCTTGTTGCCAGGCATTTACATTGTTTCTACTCATGCTCTAAAGATAATCTCGCTCTCGCGAGAGTCGGCTCGCTCTCTGCTCTTACATCCCAAGGTTCTCTCTTGAGTTGCCCTGGGCAATCTCCGGTGCCACCACTCTTCTCTTGCTCCGCCTTAAAATGGAAAAGAAAACTATGAACAGAAGCAACTGGTTAACTCGTCAACTGATCAACCCCTTCTCTGAATTTGGTATTTATAGAGAATCCATGGTGAAAGGCGGCTTCTCTCTCCTGGTTGTAGTGATGGGACAGCTTTAATTCCTAACTGGTGCGCCGGATAATTGTCACCGATAAAGCTGAATGTACTTTATGACCATTATCGACTGTCAACTTAGTTTGGAACCGACTGTCATCAACTTTCTGTCCCATCGCTTTTAATTGTCCTTTCACCCGGATGTGCCTGATGACTTTAATTTAATCTTTTATCTTTATCTAACTCCAATGCATGGTTTGTGAATGAAATGAATGTTCTGTTAAATGCGCTCAAGTACTTTGCGATAAAGATAATTTATGCAATACTACGTTCTAAGATTATGCGCTGATAGTGATATGCTCGTCGTATGCGATGAAGTAGTGCGTGTCACAAATTTCCTTGCACTGAATCCAAGTATAATTCCAACGCAAGTTTCCTAGAATGATCCGAGGTCGAACATAGGGATTGTTTTCGTTAATGCGATACTGGTGCGATACATGCGACCGGTTTTAACAATGAATAAAGAATGTTGGTTTATACAGAAATGTAAATTGTGATGAAATAAAAATGCGTTGATAAAATAAATTCCTAAGCTACTATGATACATGATACAAGATACATAATACTGAGGTCGATAACTAACTATGAAGTTGTACAAAGAATCGATGTATGCAATGGCAAGCCTTATGAATGAAGCAGAAAGAGAAAGAGTAAAGAGTAAAAACATCGCAAATTTGTTAATCGTATTAAGAACGCAACTAAGGTTTCGCTTTCCCTTGGTGTACACCTCTCAATGATCGGCCACGTTCCCATTACTCTATGGTCAAACAGAGATGAACGTGATGAACACAAGGTTGTTTCCATCTCTGGAAATATTTCTCGCTTTAGTTAACGCATTCTTCCAACCTTCTCTCGATAAGTGGAATAACATCTTCACTTCTGCTCTCACAGGTGAAGATGCCATCGAGCATGCTTTAGCTAAACTTAATTGATTTCTTAACATGAATTAACTCACTTGCTTAATTCTCACTATTTACTCTGGAGATTAGGAACACATCATGGAGAAAGTGAATGATAAAAGTATGCAAAGAGACAGAGAGATGATAATGGTGACTATGATAACATTTAATTCTATAATTAAGCGTTTGATACATGTCGTCAATAAGGGATTAAAGAAGATGAATACAGAAGATGAAATAGAGGATAGAAATAAATAAGAAAAGAGTGTCAACGTCTTGATACAGAACCCAATCGGAGATTTGTGCTTGCCGGCGTGTGGATGTGGTGGGGAGGAAAGCTTCCTTCTCAAGCTTGCTTTCCCAATAGAATTGACCCTTGCACAGAGCTTCAACTTCGGGGATTGGAAGAATTCTCTGCTTGGAGACTCACCTCTTGGCCTTGTCTCGTAGTTCTCCCAGATTTACTCTGTCAAATCGCTTTAGACCAGTCTCTCTCTCAGTTTCAGTATATGCGTGTCTCTATGTATACATGTATATCTGTATGTACCAGTATCTCTATATATCTTTTCAGCAAATTTGAAGAAGCTATTTATAGGCACGACCTTGGCTCTTTGAATTTGTGGTCCCCACTATCTAATTACGGTAGTTCCTGAAATGGCGGAATGGAAAATTCTTTACTGTTACACAATCAATCCGTCAGAAATGCACAACTAAAAGCTGTACACTTGTCAGAATCGTCCGCGAATGCGTTGCTCTTCACATCTTCGATCTATCGCTGCATGCGGTGTTGTTTTTTAATACTACATGCGATTGAAATTGCGTTAATTACTAAGCTCTTGATCGATTTTCGCATGTGCCGTTATTGCATTGATCATCCCTTCGTTCTTGATTGATGGGCGCAATGCGACGTAGATGCGTTGTTTATTTTGTCTTCGAGCCGTGAATGCATGCGGTGACCCATTTCCTGCAAAACTGAAACTGAAACATTCTATTCACCATCGCAATGGTGTTAGTGGGTGTATTTACGACTTTTCATAATTTTTGTATTTCTTAGCCAATTTGTATACTAACGATGCAACTTTCCTCTCTTTTTGCCACAATATCTAAATAAAACAATATAAATAACTTGTATTCCTACAATTTATCAGCTCCCACCATGTTGCGCTGACTAAGTTGCGGCGATACTTCTGGGGCGAATGTTTGCGAGCACAATCAACGCAAAGCCTTGCGGTGAAGTTGCGCTCGACCAGTTAATTCCTATGATCGCCATCTTTGCATTGCATTAACACATATTCTTCACAAAAACATAAAGATCAATTGTTCTAATGCATTGGACGCATGCGATCGCAATATTATAGAATTTATGCTTAATGGACCAATTTAACATATTTTATCAACACAACCCACCATTATTTAAGAACTTAGCACTATGACAACATGCATTTCTGCCCGTTATCACACCCCCAAATTTAAACAATTCTTGTCCTCAAGCATAAGCTAAAGATTCCTTTAGTAAGTCAACCGCAAAGTTCTTTTCCTAGATTTCTCCAGAATACTTCGTTCAAATCCTATATGCCAGAGTTTCCTTAAGTCTTATTCAAGTCTCTTCCTAAAATATTTTTAAGACTTAGGGATTGCAAGCTTAATTTTCAAAAGGACTTTACTGAATTCTGAAACACCGCATGATTTATTTCAAAAAGAAAATTTTCCATCGGGGTGTCAAATGATTTATCCTTGCACAAAAATTTTCTTCATTCCTATTATTTTTTTCCTAACCTTGCGCCGATCCGAGTGCCTTGCCTTCATTTTGGCTTGCCTCCACATGTGTCATGCGGATATCCAACTACGAGTAATGCACTCTTTATCAGACTAAACTCATACCGATTTGGCAATAGAGTTGCGGTCATTGATTTATGCGTTGATCCTGGTGACTTACTTTCGTTTTGGCTTGCCCCCACGTGTGTCATGCGGACATCCAACTATGGGAAAGTGCCTTTCACAGCTTAACTCTTATCAACATAGGTTTCCCATTACGTTTACAGTGGAGTTGTTATTCTCAAAAATGTTTTTTTTTTTGTAGAAGCAAGTTCGAAAACAAATACCCCACCCCCAAATTTAAAATGCGGAAATGTCCTCATTGCCAAAAGAAATTAAAATAAGTCATGCGATGGTCATAGAATACGTTGTAAAGAGAATTTGAAAGAAAGCTCACAGACCCCTAACTTCTAGAAATATTTCGTGAGGTGAATATTTTAAGACTAAGTTAACTCTAATATATACGAAAGAGAGAGAAGCATATTTTTTATCATTGAAATCATACTTGGAAAAGAAACAGAATGCAGTAACCTACTAAATTTATCTACTTGTCAAATGATTGTGGTGATCAAAGAGGATGCGGTGATAAAATGTTGAAAAGTGAAATGCAATACGAGAGCGCAAAATTTGAAATAAGGATAAGGAAGAGTACACCCCCAAATTTTGCGCTATCACCCGCATCATATTGACGCATCCATCTTTGCGGCAATCATTCTTAGTTGAATTACACCGAAAGATCGCTCGGGGAAACTCAAGAGAGAACCCGAAGGCATGGAAAGCAGAGAGCAGACCGACTCTCACAAGAGCGAGACTATCTTTTGAACAGACTAGAAAAGACAGTGTAAAAGCCTTGGGAAGCAAGACATTGCTATCAGGCTCTTTATTCTCATCTTGCATTGTTATTTTGTATTTCAACTCTATATCTATACTATGGAATTTCTTTATCTACATCTGCTCACTCTCTTGAAAGCACGCATGAGTAGCTAAATTTATCGAATGGGTTGAGAAGAACTAAGCTAACATGACCTAGGATCTTCATCACATGCGATTATCTTGTTTTATGTTGTGCCTAACACCCCTTTAGAGCTACTCGAGAGAGAGTCTAAAGAAAGAGCCTAAGACTTGAGAGAGCTAAGTTAGAATCTAGACTCGAGAGAGCAAGATTAGATCTGCATAAGAAAGAGATAGGGACTTAGAGATAAGCTCTGTTTGCCAACCTGCATCGCATGCACCCTAGAGATAGGTTATGATATTATATGGTCGCTTTATTTTTCTGTGTGTCATTTTTTCATCGCATAAATAAGAATAGAGGCTTATGTGTAGGTTTTATAGACTTATCGCATATATCGCATGCATTCTAGTATTAGAAGCCGTAGCATTTACGTCGAGAGATGGTTTGCTATTATATGTGTGTTGCATGATCGCATAACATGAACACATCCTAGGAAGTGTTAGCCGAACCCCTTCTCAACCCGTTCACCGCATATGCATCGCATCTTCTGTATTATCAACTCTTTTTGAAACTCCGCCGCATTCGTTTATTTTATTACCGCAAACAAAAACACCAAACAACTATTTGATTTACCGGTTACCACAAAGTCTTTTGGAAAATTATCACCACATACCGTTTTCCTTAGTCCCTGAGTTCGACCCTGGACTTACCAGGAAACTCCGTGAGATTTATACTTGGATTCCACTGAAAACACTTGTTGCTCAATGCATTTTCATCACCGCATTTCATTCCATTATTTCACCTCATAAAATAACACATCAACTGCTAAGGCATGGTAGGTGAAATGTCAACATCATCTTTTGATTTTTTCGAGAAATGCATTGATGCGTTCATTCCACCAACCTTGCGTTGATCCCTCTATTATGCGCTATCATGTAGCCGCAATCAAGCAGTGACCGCATTCACTTAATACCGCAACTTCTACACGATGACTGCAATCACTTGACGATCGCAACTGCTATGCGATGGATGCATGCGATTGATCACCGCAACACCCATGTGTTGATTGTATGTGTTCGCCTTTGCGATGGAGAGTTTCTCTACATGCGGTCGTCTATGCAGTAGTCCGGTCTCTGCGTTTGCATCCACTTCTTGCATTAGCTACAAAAATAGACAATTGAATGCATAATAATGGGTTAGTCGAGATTCTCAATGCTGAACACCGCAAGCTCATTTTCTCATGAGTTCCTAACATAATTGCCGCATATTCTGCTTAACAACCTTCATAATTCTAAATAAAAGGCCTAAGATGACATACATTTCTGCATGTCATCAAACACCAGCAAATATAAACTCAATCCTCAAACAACCTGACACAACCACAAGATTACCTTAGTATTCTCGGTGTGAGAATCCAGAAATGATGGGCTCTGGCTTATTTTGGTTGAAGGGAAGATTTAGAGTGGAAGAAGAGATCGAGTAAACGATGAACTGTCGTGTAGAAGATAAAAGTCTTATCGCATAGATTGGATACTCGATCATGTAGTCTCTCAAGCTATTGTGTATCACTCGATAGTTCATAATATAACCCGTGTTTCGTAGAATAATTAGAAAACAACTTTTTCATCTTTATTCCACTTTGCCATAAAAACCGTATAACCACCCACTAAAGGTGGTTATGGAGAAAAAGAAATTTAATTATCATATAATTAATAAACTATAAATAAATACAATAACTAACTTATCATATTATATTTATAACCTATAGTTTTAATATTGCATCATATACAATATATAAACCATAGTTCTTTTTCTATTTTAGGGCATTTAATATAAATCATACTTATATTAAATTTAATAACTCTTAATTTTATTCATAGAAATCATATTTGAATCATATTCAAATATTAGATCCTCCAATCATATAATAATGTATCAAATACATTATGTCAATTATATCATATATAATTGATGTAATTTAATTATATCATATATAATCAAATTTCCTCTTACTAATTTGAACATTTAAATTAACCCAAAAACTGATTCTCAACTTGAATCCATTGAGCTTCCAAGGGGACCTTATGAACCTGTAGCATGAAGCTCCAACGGTACGTGAATAACTGAAACTCTTTAATCACATTATCCACCATCGGTTAACTTTCGGGCACTCCACTAAAGAATGAAAGCTGCACTCTTCACAGTATAGATATATTTCTGTGTCCATTGGATATAACCAATCAACAATGCGATGAAACTTCACAAATCGCTCGTAAGTACAGTGGGCCAATTTACCATTTTTCCCCTATAGCATCTAACTTCTTAAATACCACTAATTCCTCTAATGAACAATAGATTATAGTTCCATTATGACTAAACCCCTCTCGAGCCAAGAGAGGGTGTGGCGCCATATTGTTCAAGCTCTAAAATCAGTCCTTAAGGGAGCAATTTATCTACTTACCCCTGGTTCAGAGAAGGAGTAAATTCCATCTTGTGTAGCTAAGTTCACAGCTCCCCAATCAAACAAATCCCCAAAATGGTAAGTTTGTAGACTCAGCAATCTGGCCACTCTCACCCATGCAAATCAAAGGACCGCCCTCATAGGCAGGAGTTCACAACTCATTCAGGATTAAGGTCATGTTACCTATGGTCATCCTGTCTCAATTATGAATGGCATTATATAACGAGACTAAGCATTTCATGAGCCGGTCTTATACAAACTCCTTTGTATAGAATATCGCCGCTTGCATATCTAATACACGAATGATCAGGATCAGATCATTTGTAGCACTTTACAACATTTGTAATACCTACAAAGCGAGCCATACTCGTAGTGTCACTAAGATAAGGTATCCTTCATTATTCATATACTACAGACCATTTAGGTTATCACTTAAAATACAAACCATTTGTATGTCTCCTCATATATGTTTAAGTTACAACGATAACCATGGATCTTAGTTTATTGGTTTGTGGTTAATGCAACTAAAATATCAAATATTTCATAGACTGAAGTAAATAAAATATCATATATTATAAATCAATAAATGTTTGTTCATGCAAGTGTTTACAAACTATAGAACCCTGCGAGATTTAGGGCATCAACCTCAACAATCTCCCACATGTCCTAAAGCTAGTGGGGTGTACAAGATAATCATATTACAAGTACACAAAATAATAAACTAGGGCACAAACGCCCAGTACAAGATCTCTCACTTGCCCTAGTCCAGCCGTGGTCTGTCCTATAAACTCATACTCTGCAGGTGACCCTCAAACACTGTATCCATGAAGGCCTTCATAAACGAATCAACAACGTTGTGCTCCGAAGTTATCTTCGTGACAATCAAGTCCCCTCGATGCACAATCTCTCGGATGAGATGGTATTTCCATCTATGTGCTTTCCGCATTTATGACTCTGAGGCTCATGGGAATTCGTCATAGCACCACTATTATCACAATAAAGGGTGATGGGCCTAGACATGTCTAAAAAAACTTCCAGATCAGTCAGGAACTTCTTGAGTCAAACGGCCTCCTTAGTAGCTTCACAAGTCGCTACATACTCGACCTCCATGGTGGAGTCCGCGATGCACCCCGGTTTGGTGTTTCGCCAAACTACAACCCCTCCGTTAAGAGTGAACACTAAACCTGAAGTGGATTTCCAAGAATCCTTATCAGTTTAAAAATCAGAGTCTATGTATCCATTAAGGAACAAATCCTTAGAATCATACACAAGCATGTGGTTCCTCGTTCTCTGAAGATACTTGAGGATGTTCTTGACGGCTGTTCAATGACCAGGTCCTGGATTAGACTAATATCTACTTACTATCCCCACTGCATAGAAGATGTCAGGTCTAGTACATAACATCGCGTATATCAAACTGCCAACGACATTTGCATAGAGGGCTCGCCTCATTTCCTCAACTTCTTGAGGTGTCTTAGTGTCGGGGTGCCCTAAAGTCTCGTGTCCTGTAGTTTGTAAACAAGTTGTACGAACGCTTGTGTTGTTAATATATGATATTTACTTCACATCTTGTTTTTTGTTCATTTACTTGTTTTATTTTCTTTATCACAAACCAATAAACATAAAATCCTTGGTTATCTGTATGTGACTCAAGCATGTATGTGGTGACATACAAGTGGATCATGTCTTGATTGATAACCAAAATGACCAAAAAACCTGACCAGGGATATGGATAAAGGAACGAAACCTTATCATGGTAACGCTACGGATGCGGCCTGCTTTGAGGAATGGTCACAAGTGTTATGACTTGTCACAGATAATCTGATCCTGATCATTCGTGTTGGGGACATGCGAGCGGGGGCGTCCTATACAAAGAGTTTGTATAAGACCTGACCACGAAGTGTTAACGTCTCGTTATATAACACCGTTCATGACAGAGACTTCACTTCGCTAGGATGATCATAGGTAACATGACCTCAATTCTGAGTGAGTTGGGAACTTCTGCCATTAAGGGCGGTCCTTAGATTTGTATGGGTGCGAATGGCCAGATCGCCGATTCAAACCTACTATTTTGGGGATTCTTCTGATTTGGGAGTTGAGAACTGATGCGTTATTTTATGAAGTGAAATTATGGATGAAATGGATGGTGAAAAATGCGTTGAGCGCTCAAGTTTCCTCAGCGGAATCTAAGTGTAAACTCTACTGAGTTTCCTGGTAAGTCCAGGGTCGAACTCAGGGACTTGTGAAAACAGGTTACAATGGTAATTTTTAGAAAACTTTGCGGTAACCGGTAACTCAATTAACTATTGGTTTATTGTTGATTGCGGTAATGAAAAATAAACAATTGCGACGAATTTGAGAAAAGTCAGATTATGTGATAGATGCACTGAGTATGCAGATGATTAGGTTGAGAAGGTCTTTAGCTAGCGTTACTTTGGAATGTTTCAGACTATGCGATCATGCTACAACCATGCACAGCAAGTCATTTTCCAATGCAAATGCGATGCTCCTAAGTCTAGGACGCATGTGTTGAATGCAAAAGTGTCCATAGAGCTTATTCCTAAGTCCCTACTCTTGTCCTATGCGATGATGCAAGATGCATAAAGGCAAGGTGACCGCATACAATCATATCCTATCTCTAGGATGCATGCGATGCGTTAATAGAAAACAGTGCTTATTCCTAAGCTTCTATCTCTTGATTATGCATTCTAATCTGACTCTCTCGAGCCTAGATTCTAACCTGACTTTCGTAAGCCAAGATTCTGTCCTTAGACTACCCTATCGAATATCTCTAATGGACGAATGAAGCATACATAATACAAGATAATCGCATAGAATGAAGATTCCTAGTTGTGCTAGCTAATTGCTTCTCAACCCATTCAACAGATTTAGCTACTCATGCGTAAATAACAGAGAGTTAACAGATATAGAGAAGAAAACTCCATTTTTATAAATAAGTTTGAGTACAAAATAACAATAGAAGATAAAGGTTGAGAGCCTGGTAGCAATTCCTTGCTGACCGAGGATTTTATACTGTCAATCTCTATTCGGTTCAAAAGATATTCCGACTTCTGCAGGCGTCAGCCTTCTCTCTATCCGTGAAGCTTCCGGCACTCTCCCAAGCTTATTGGAATGATCTGTCGGCACAACCTCCTTCTCACGCGTCCACCTTAAAATGAAAAAAAAAATCTAAGAACAAAGCTAAACTATCAACAGAACTGTGAACTCGTAAAACAGCTGAACCCCTTTTCTGCCCCTTTTCTGAAGGATGCCTTTGGTATTTATAGAACTTCCAGGGTGAAAGGCGACTTTTCTCTCATGATTGTACAGATGGGACGGCTTTAATTCCTAACTGATGTGCCGAATATTTGTCACCGAAAAGCTGAATGTACTTGTTATCGTTAGCGGCTGTCAACTTAATTCAGATTCGACTGTCATCAACTTTCTGTCACATCGTGATTAATTATGCCTTTCACCCAAATGCGCCCACCATGTTGCACCGACCAAGTTGTAGCAATCCTTCTTGAGCAAATATTTGCGAACACAATCACCAAGCCTTGCGGTAATGCTGCGCTCGACCATTGATTTTCTATGATCGCAATTTTCGCCTTGTGTCAATGCATTTTCTGCATAAAAATACAAAAATCAACTGTTCCTTTGCGATGAATGCATGTGAACCGCAATATTATGAATTTGATGCTTTTTGGATGCAATTTAACATGTTTTATCAACGTAAGACAACTTTGTTTAAGAACTTAGCACTATGATAACGTGCATTTCTACTCGTTATCACACCCCCAAATTTAAACAATGTTTGTCCTCAAGCATAAGCTAAAGATTTCCTTTAGCAAGTCAACCGCAATGTTCTTTTCCTAGATTTCTCAAGGATACTTCGTTCACATCTTATATACCAAAGTTTCCTTAAGTCTTATTCAAGTCTCCTCTTAAAATATTTCTAAGACCTAGGGATTGTAAACTTAACCTTCAAAAGAAGTTTACTAAATTCCTGAACATCGCATGATTTATTTAAAAAAAAAATTCCACTGGGGTGTCAAATGATTTTATCCTTGCATATTTCTTAACGTTATTATTTTTTTTTTCTGACCTTGCGCTGATCCAAGTTCCTTGCCTTTGTTTTGGCTTGCCCCCACGCGTGTCATACGGACATCCAACTACGAGCAATGCGCTCTTCCTCAGACTAAACTCATACCTATTTGGCAGCGGAGTTGTGGTCATTTATTTATACGTTAATCCTGGTGACTTACTTTCGTTTTGGCCTGCCCCCACGTGTGTCATGCGGACATCCGACTACGGGTAAGTGCCCTCTACTACTTAACTCTTATCAACATGGGTTTCCCATTGCGTTGACAGTGAAGTTGTTATTTTTCTCTTTTCTTTTTTTTTTTTCAAAATAGCAAGGTCGAAAATAAATACCTCACCCCCAAATTTAAAATGCAGCAATGTCCTCATTGCCAAAAGATTGAAATAAGTCATGTGATGTTCTTAGAAATCTTCATAAAAAGAGTTAGAAAGAAAGCTAGCAAACCCCTAACTTCTAGAAATATTTCATAAGATGACTATCTTAAAGTTAAGTTGACTCTAGTATATATGAAAGAGATAGAAGCATATTTTTCATCATTGAAATCATAATTGGCAAAGAGACAATATGCAGTAACTTACTAAATTTATCAATATTAAATGATTGTGGTAATCAAAGAGGATGCGATGATAAAACTTTTAAAATTAAAATGTGATGCGATGGCGCAAAATTTGAAATAAAGTAAAGGAAGAATACAACCCCCAAATTTGCGTTGTCGCCCGCATTGTGTATTAATGCATCCTTCTTTGCGGTAATCTATCTTCTTTGGATTGCAGTGATGGAATAAAATGAGTTGCTTCTTCGTGAAACACCTCCGCAATCCTGTGCCTCGATCGTTGCACTAAAAACAGTGAGAGGGTCAAATAATTTTAAACAAAACAAAATTCTTTTATCGCAATCGTTCATCACGATCGCTTTTTCTTTTTAGAGAAGAAAATAAGTAAAATGCAGATAGATAAATGATGATTAAGGTGTTGAAGAAATGAGAGTTCAAAAACCAAACAAAGGATACTCTAGAAGACTTGCACCCCAGATGATGTTACTTGCTAGCGTAGGGGCCATTCCATTTTTCTCTATTCCGGGTTTTTCAGATCCACAGAGGTCTTTTCTGGCTGAAAACAACCCCCGCAATATGCCTTAACTCGCTATCCATTAACCTTAAATGTACAGCTTCCATCCTCAGTGATCAGCTCCACCGCTCCATGATAGAATATTTCTTTAATGATGAAGGGTCTGGACCAGCACAATTTTAATTTTCTAGGGAAAAGTCATAGTCGTGAGTTAAATAATAAGACCCTCTACCCGACTTGGAGGTTCTTAATGCATATGTGTTTGTCGTGACAACGCTTGGTGCGCTCTTTGTGAATCTTTGCGTTCTCATATACGTTAATCCTCCATTCTTCTAGCTCGACCAGTTGAAGTTTTCTCGCTTTTTTTGCTTTCTTCAGATCAAAGTTTAATTTCTTCACCGCCCACAATGCCTTGTATTTAAGCTCCAAAAGCAAATGGCACGCCTTAACAAAGACCAATGCATATGGTGACATACTTATAGGTGTTTTAAATGCAGTCTGGTACGCCCACAATGTGTCGTCGAGCTTTGTTGCCCAATCTATTCGTGAAGGCCTTACTACCTTCTCGAGTATCAGCTTAATCTCTCGATTGGACACCTCGGCCTAACCATTCTTCTGCAGATGGTATACGATGGCCACTTTATGGAGAATGTTGTATTTGCGCAGCAGCTCCTTAACAGTATGATTGACAAATTGAGACCCCTCATCACTTATTATGGCACGTGGTGTGCCAAAACGAGTGAAAATGTTTTTCTTTAGGAATTGAAAGACTACTGCCGCATCGCTTGCGGTGCACGCCACTGCCTCTACCCACTTGGATATATAGTCGACGACTAATAAAATGTAATGTTACCATTCGAGGGAGGGAATGGTCCTATGAAATCAATACCTCACACGTCGAACAACTCAAGCTCCAAGAGGATGTTCATCGGTATTACATGTTTCCATGAAATGTTACCTGTGCGTTGGCACCGATCACACTTCCTGGCGTAGTCAGCTGCATCCTTAAACAATGTTGGCCAAAAGAATCCACTCAGTAAAACCTTGGCTATGGTGCACTGTCCTTCAAAGTGCCCACCATATGGTGAGTCGTGACATTGCGATAAAATGCGTTGCTGGGCAGCATTTGGTATGCATAGTCGCAAGATTTGGTCTGCCTTCCTTTTGTACAGATTCGGCTCACCCCAATAATAATATCGGCATTCATGTTTGAGCTTCCTCTGTTGGTGGTAGGTATAATCTTCCGGAAATTGTCCGCAAACCAAATAGTTGACTATGTCAGCATACCACGACAATTCTTCAATGTGGAACAGCTGCTCATCTGGGAACACCGCACTCACCTCTGACTCATTATGGTCAACCTTAGGATTTTTCAATCTGAACAAGTGATCTGCAACGTAGTTCTCTGTCCCCTTTTAATCAATTATTTCTATATAAAATTCTTAAAGGAGGAGAACCCATCTGATCAACCTCAGCTTTGCGTCCTTCTTTGCCATTAAGTACTTTATTGCCGAGTGATCAGTATGGATGTGTACCTTTGTCCCCAGCAGATATGCTCGAAATTTTTCCAACACAAAAATTACCGCCAGAAGCTCTTTATCATCGGTGGTATAATTGGTCTGAGCAGGATTTAATGTCTTACTCGCATATGCGATGGGATGTAAGATTGTTTTTCTCTTTTGCGCCAAAGCTTCTCCCATCGTATACTCGCTTGCATCACACATTATTTCAAAAGGCAGTGTCCAATCAGGTGCAATTAACACGGGTGCGGTAATCAGTGCATTCTTTAAAACTCTGAATGTGTTGAGGCAATTGTCGTCAAAATCAAATTTTCTATCAGCCTCTAACAACGCACTCAGTGGTCGTGATATTTTTGAAAAGTCTCTAACAAAGTGTTTATAGAATCCAGCATGCCCCAACAAACTTCGTACAGCCTTCACGCTTGTTGGAGGTGGACGTTTTTCAATTTCTTCGTTTTTGCTTTATCCACCTCCAACCCGTCCCGGGAAACCTTGTGCCCCAACACTATACCCTCTTTTACTATGAAATGGCATTTTTCCCAATTGAGCACCAGATTCGTCTCTTCGCATCTCTTTAGTATCTTCTCCAGGTTGGCTAGACAAACTTCATAGGTGTTCCCATAAACAGAGAAGTCGTCCATAAAGATTTCAACAGAGTTCTCAAGATAGTCTGAAAAGATGGCCATCATGCACCTTTGGAACATGCTTGGCGTATTGCAGAGGCCAAACGGCATGCGGCGGAAAGCAAAGGTCCCATATGGGCAGGTGAATGTGGTTTTTTCTTGGTCTTCTGGAGCTATCATAATCTGGTTATACCCGGCATAGCCATCCAGAAAGCAGTAAAAGTCATTTCAAGCTAGACGGTCTAGCATTTGATCAATGAACGGTAAGGGGAAATGATATTTCTTGGTTGCCGCATTCAGCTTGCGATAGTCCATGAAAATGCGCCACCCAGTGACGGTCCTTTTAGGTATTAATTCATTATTTTCGTTCGGAACTACCGTCATGCCACCCTTTTTTAGCACACACTGCACGGGGCTGACCCACGTCATATCTGATATCGAATAGATAATGCCTGCATCCAACCATTTGATGATCTCTTTTTTAACGGCATCTTTCATCGCAAGATTCAGCCTGCACTGATGTTCGATTGTTGCCTTATGTTTTTCTTCGAGACGAATGCGGTGCATACAGTAGGCTGGGCTGATTCCTCTAATGTCGGCGAGAGTCCAGCCAATTGCTTGCATGTGTTTCCTCAGAATGCTTATCAACACATTCTCCTGGTCTTCGTTAAGCTTAGAGGAAATAATAACTGGTAGCTTCTCATTCTTACCCAAAAACGCATACTTTAAATGATTCGGTAGGGTCTTTAATTCCAATGTTGGCGGTTCTACTTGGGATGGATGCGTTGTTTTTCTTTCTTCTTTTTTTGTTGGCTCTTCTTCTTGGTTTGCGATCATCACTTCTTCCTTGCTTGTTTTTATTATGATCGCATTACAGGCAGTAAGGATGCGTTTGCATCCTCTTCTTCATTCTCTTCATCAAACTTTTCTTCGTCCATCAAATTTTGGTCGTCGTCTGAGTCATGCAGGTCTTCTTTGTCAGGAAACTTCATGGCACGGATTATGTTGAACTTGAGCTTCTATCCGTTTATGCTCAAAGTGATCTCCCCTTTATGCACATCAATCTGGGCACGACCTGTTGATAAAAATGGTCGGCCCAGAATGATGGGCACATCTTTGTCGGCCGCGAAATCCAAGATGATGAAGTCAGCTGATTGGATAAATTTATCAATGGTGATCAGTACACCCTTCACCTTTCCCTCTGGATGCACCAGATCTATCAGCCAGTTGGAGAGTCACAGTTATGGGCGCAAGTTGCCCCACATTCAGCTGCTTAAAGATCGACAGAGGCATCAAATTGATGTTGGCTCCAAGGTCACACAAGGCTTGCCCGATGTACAATCCTTCTATGGAGCAGGATAAAGTAAAGCTCTCAGGATCGCTCATCTTCGATGGAATGATTGATTTCGAATAAGCCACCGTGGCAAACTTACCAGCTCCCCTCTTCTTGGTTACCATATCCTTCAGAAACTTTGCGTAGGCAGGCATTTCCTCAATCGCTTCACTGAATGGAATATTAATATGTAATTGTTTTAACATAGACAGAAAGCGTTGGTACTGTACCTCTTCACTCTTTTTCTTTCTAAGTCTCTACGGGAAAGGTGGTAACTGCACTCTCACGGACCCCTTCTCTGTTGGCCTTGAGGTCGATGCAACTTCTGGCTCTATTGCTTCTTTTTCTCCTTCTTCTTCTTGTGTCACCGCAATTTCAGGTTCCGCCACAATGGGAGCAATCTGGCTCGGCTCCTTTCTTTCTTCTCCACAGTTTTTCCACTTTGCAATGTCACAACCTCACATTGTTCTTTACCTGATCCCCTCGGGTTGCGTGGGAGTTCTGTTGAACTCGGCAGAGCCCCTTGCGGTCTGTTCTTTAGCTCACTTGCCATCTAGCCCATCTGTAATTCTAGATTGCAGATGGATGTAGCCTAACTTTGAAGCACCATTTCGTTTTTCTCTATTTATTGTTTCAATAGGCTTTCCAAGTAAGAAGATTGCGGCGGTTGCGAGCTACTAGCTTGATTGCTTGTCTGACCGTTATTGTGCGGGAAGAATCCAAGTGGCCCTTCTTTCTACGCCAATGGTTGGAAATTCTGCTATTGATTCATCCATGTAAAATTGGGGTGGTTTCTCCACCCAAGGTTGTAGGTATTCATAAAGAGATTATTTTTCACAAAGTAAATAGACTATGGATTCTGTGGGTATTCTTCCATTACGTGCCCATCAATGCAAGTCGCACACCTTGCAGTATTTTGACTAATTGCATTGATTTGCCCATTTTGTGGTGTTGGGCTGTTGATCGCAATTCCCTAAATTAAGTTCATCATTGCGGTCATCTGATTCTGTAATGAAGTAATAGCACCATTACTTGCATCGTTATCCTTAATTCTCAGTCTCTGATAACTCTCCCTTCAATCTTCGTGGTTCTTAGAGATGCGATCCAAGATATTCTTAGCCTCGTCATATGTTTTGTCAAGCAGACCACCAGCGCCTGTCGCGCTAGCAGCGGTCTACGAAGCGAGATTCAAACCATGATAAAAGATCTCCATCTGAAGGCAACCTGGCAAATCATTGTGTGGACAGTCCCGGACCAACCTCTTAAACCTCGCCCAGGCATCACTGAGTGATTCGTCCATGTCTTGTTCAAAATCTATTATGAGTTTCCATCGTCTAGCATTCTCAGTCGGTGGAAAATATTTCTTCATAAATTTCTCTACGACCTATTCCCATGAAGTGATCTCTCCCGGCTCAAAGGAATATGCCCATTTTCTTACCTGATCATAAAGAGAAAATGGGAACAAAGTTAGTCGAACTTCTTTGGTAGAGATATTCAGGAAAACAAAAGTATTGCAGATTTCGATAAAGCTATGGAGGTGGGCGTGCGGGTCCTTGCCACGCCGTCCTCCGAATTATCCTGCAGTCTAGACCATCTACAGCATCACCAGTTTCATTTCAAATCTACTTCCATTGAGGGCGGGCCTCATGATTCTTGGAGAGAAATCATAGAGGTTTGGCGATGCATAGTCCCTAATGGGTCTATTGCGATCGTTAGCCAGAAGGATTGGATTCGCCATGACGTTGTTTTCGTTTGGTGCTTCGTTCCAGGCTGCTCCGCCATCCCTTCTTTATCTAACTGTTGTTGTTGGCGGTCTCTTAATCTCCATCTAAACGTTCTCTCAATCTTTGGGTCATAATTTACCAGAGACTGAGAGTCTGCAAAGAAATCAGAAAAATTGCCGTTAGTACACTATTTTGTCGAAGTCCCCGGCAACGGCGCCAAAAACTTAATGCGTTATTTTATGAAGTGAAATTGTGGATGAAATGCGATGGTAAAAAATGCGTTGAGCACTCAAGTTTCCTCAGCGGAATCCAAGTGTAAACTCCACTGAGTTTCCTGGTAAGTCTAGGGTCGAACTCAAGAACTTGTGAAAACAGATTGCGATGGTAATTTTCAGAAAACTTTGCGGTAACTGGTAACTCAATTAATTGTTGGTTTGTTGTTGATTGCAGTAATGAAAAATAAACAATTGCGGTGGATTTGAGAAAAGTCGAATTATGTGATAGATGCACTGAGTATACGGATGAACGGGTTGAGAAGGTCTTTAGCTAGCGTTACTTAGGAATGCATCAGACTATGCGATCATGCTACAACCATGCACAGCAAGTCATTTTCCAATGCAAATGCGATGCTCCTAAGTCTAGGACCCATCTGTTGAATGCAAAAGTGTCCATAGAGCTTATTCCTATGTCCCTACTCTTGTCCTATGCGATGATGCAAGATGCATAAAGGCAAAGTGACCGCACACAATCATATTCTATCTCTAGGATGCATGTGATATGTTAATAACAAACAGTACTCATTCCTAAGTTTCTATCTCTTAATTATGCGTTCTAATTTGACTTTCCCGAGCCTAGATTCTAACTTGACTTTCCCAAGCCTAGATCATGTCCTTAGACTACCCTCCCAAGTATCTCTAATGGACGAATGAAGCATACATAATACAAGATAATCGCATAGAATGAAGATTCCTAGTTGTGCTAGCTAAATGTTTCTCAACCCATTCAACTGATTTAGCTACTCGTGCGTAAATAACAAAGAGTTAACAGATATAGAGAAGAAAATTCCATTTTTATAAATAAGTTTGAGTACAAAATAACAATGGAAGATAAAGGTAGAGAGCCTGGTAGCAATTTCTTGCTGACCGAGGTTTTTACACTGTCAATCTCTATTCGGTTCAAAAGATATTCCTACTTCCGCAGGCATCAGCCCTCTCTCTGTCCATGAAGCTTCTGGCGCTCTCCCAAGCTTACCGGAACGATCTGTGGGCACAAACTTCTTCTCACGCATCCGCTTTAAAATGAAAGAAAATCTAAGAACAAGGCTAAACTATCAACAGAACTATGAACTCGTTAAATAATCGAACCCTTTTTCTGAAGGATGCCTTTGGCATTTATAGAACTTCCAGGGTGAAAAGCGACTTCTCTCTCATGATTACACAGATGGGACGGCTTTAATTCCTGACTGATGCGCCGAATATTTTTCACCGAAAAGCTGAATGTACTTGTTATCGTTAGCGACTGTCAATTTAATTTGAATTCGACTGTCATCAGCTTTCTATCCCATCGTGATTAATTATGCCTTTCACCCAGATGCGCCCACCATGTTGCGCCGACCAAGTTGTGACAATCCTTCTTGAGAAAATGTTCGTGAACACAATCACCGCAAAGCCTTGCGGTAATGCTACGCTCGACCAATGATTTTCTATGATCGCAATTTCCGCCTTGCATCAACGCATTTTCTGCATAAAAATACAAAAATCAATTGTTCCTATGCGATGAACGCATGCAACCGTAATATTATGAATTTGATGCTTTTTGGATGCAATTTAACATGTTTTATCAACACAAGCCAGCATTGTTTTGAGATATAAATATCTCATCAAGTAATTGTTTAACATGAAGACCAAGAAAATACATAAGCTCACTCACCATGCTAATCTCAAATTCAGCTTTCATCTAGCTAACAAACTGATCTACAAGAGACTATGGTGATCCTCCAAATACAATATCATCAACATATATTTGGTGATAATAAAATCTCCTCTTGTTCTCTTTATGAATAAAGTTTTATCTAAACTTCCTCTAGAATACCTCTTCTGCAGCAAGAACTCTGCTAACAAGCCCTTGGAGCTTGTTTTAAACTATACAAGGCTTTAAATAGTTTGTACACATGTTGAGGACAAGATGGGTCTATAAATCCGTTCAGCTGTTCAACATAAACCTCTTCATTTAGCACACCATTCAAAAAGGCACTTTTAACATCCATCTGATATAATTTAAATTTAAGCAAACAAGATACTCCAAAAAGTAAGTTAAATGCCTCTAACCGAGCAACAGGAGCAGAGGTCTCATTAAAGTCAATACCTTCCACCTGAGTATATCCTTCTGCAACAAGTCGAGCATTATTGCGAATGACTCTTCCATGTTCATCTGATTTATTTTTTAAGATCTATTTTGTTCCAATAATATTTGCACATTGTGGACGAGGAACTAGTTCCCAAACTTAATTTCTTCGAAACTGACTTAATTCTTCCTGCATAGCATTCATCCAGAATTCATCTTTCAGAGCCTCGTTAACATTCTTTGGCTCAATGGGGAGGTGAAACAAACGTTCTCGGTCAATTTGAGATAATCCACTTTCTCCTTTTTGTAAGTACAAACACCAGTATTTGGATCACCAATTATGTTACGAAGAGGGTGATTCTTTTTAGCATGACTGGATACATGAAGCAGTATGTTCTCAACACCATCTGATTCAGTATTGTTAGTTTCACACATATTGCTACATGATGGAATGGCAGAAACTGATGTCTCTGGCATCAAAAGCAATACACGGGGTAGTGTCACGATCTTCATCTTCTTTACTGCGAAGCTCAATATCTTGCAGGTCACCAACAACAATATTGATGGATTCCATAACATTTCGAATGCGCTTGTTGAAGACACGATAGGCATGACTGTTAGAAGAATAATTGAGAAAATACCTTTATCAACTTTGGAATCTCATTTCTTTCTAGAGTCCTGATCTGAAAGAATATAACAAGTACTCTCAAACATATGAAAATACTTAACATTTGGCTTCCGTCCTTTCCAAATTTCATAGTTAGTGCTCAGGGAATCGGGTCGAATAGAGATTCGATTGTGAATAAGATATGCAGTATTCGAGGCTTCTGCCCAAAAGTGTAGAGGCACACGTTTTGCATGTAGCATAGTCCTTGCCATTTCTTAGAAGGTGCAATTTTTCTTTTCGACAACGCCATTCTGTTAAGAGGTTATAGGAAAAGAGAACTCATATTGGATACCTTCCAAGTTACAAAAATTTTCAAAATTAGCATTTTTCGAATTCTTTGTCATGATCAGTTCTGATTCTCACAATTTGTGTCTCTTGTTTCTCTGAAGTTGGAGACGTAGTGTCTAACAAACTTGAAAAGTGTTTTATTTTTCTTTTATAAAGCGCACCCAAGTGTACCTAGAGAAATCATCAACACAAACAAAAGCATATTGGTTTTCCCTCAAGCTTTCCCCTTCATTAGCCCCATCAGATCCATATGTAGTAATTCCAACACTCGATTGGTAGTGTGAGCACAAACTTTCTTATGGACAACTCTAGCTTGTCTTCCAACCTGGCAGTCACCATACACAGCTTCACCATCTCCAAATAAGGAAGGTATTTCGAGGATTGCTTTTTCTAACACAACCCTCTTAACCGGATGCAGACTAACATGACCTAACCGTTTATGCCATATAGTAGCTTCATTGTTTCAAGTTGTGTGACAAATATCAGGGAAAACATTAAGAGACAAAAGATAACAGTTATTAGAGGAACACATACCTGACATGATAGTCACGTTATCTGTATTAGTCATGAGGCATTTTTCTTTGGAGAAATTTATAGAGGGACTCTAATCACACTACTAACTTATGCTAATCAAATTCGTAGTCAATCTTTCGACAAGAATAACATTTTCAAAAGGGGGAAGTTCAGGATATGACAATTGTCTTTTATCGAGAACCTTTCCTATTGCTTCATCACGGAAGGTAACATGACCAGATCTACAAGGTTGGATGTTTTTAATATATGATTTTTTACCTGTCATGTGACGAGAGCACCCACTATCGAAATACCAATCCTCTTTTGGTGAAGAACGGAAAGGTAAAGGCAACATGACATTTAACATCAGTTGTAAACGGACCCCTTTGTACCATCCATTCTATTTTAGGCTTCTTGACATATCCATCGCGAGGAGATCATCTGGGATAATTCCACCACATTATATCACTCATTCTTCTTAAAAACTGATAACAGTATGGTTCAATATGACCTTTCTTCCCACAGAAGTGAGAAATCCACTTTCTTTTTATTGACGAATTTTGGGGAAGAGATGTCTCTTCACTAGCTTTAGACATTAACTCACTCATCCCAGTGTATTTTGTTGGTACAAACCCTTTGAATTGCAAGGATTCTCCTTTGTAGAAATGATTCCCAAACTTGCTAAATCCAACACCTTGTTTATTCGAGACCTTCTTACCAAAGGACAGAATTTTATTAAGATCATATGTGCCAGAGTTAAGCATTCGAACATATTTAGACATAGTTTTAAGGTCATCCTTGAGAACTTGTAGCTTCTTCTATAAGTCAAATGCTTAGTAGACGACAATTATCTTCAATCAGATTTGTAATTCTCTCCTTTTGAACAGCCAATACCTTTGTATCTTCCATCCACGTTTGATAAACTTCCTCATCGGGCAATTTGTCATGGGAATCAGTGGCATTGTCCAATTGGGATCTTGAAGTAGAAACATCAAAATTGGATGTATTACAGTCTTCAGGAGAAGCAAAAGAAAGACTACCCATCAGTGCACACACTTCATCATTAGACTTGCTGCTAAAGTCTGTTCCCTCATCTGAAAAGGTAGCTGAAATCCCTTCTTCTATTTTCTGAGAAAGTTAGGACATTCATCCTGGAAATGACCAAAACCTTCACATTCAACACATCTGAAATTTCGTTCTCAAGGACCTTAACCTCCACTGCCTATATTGTTGTCATTCTCTTTTACAAGTTAATTTCCCTATTTTGAAACATCGTTGTTGTTATTGCTATTCATGTCTCTGTCATGAGGAGGAATATAGGAGCCACGAGGAGTTGAGCACTTGTCCCAATGTCTAAACACTTTCCCAAACTATTTGGCCAAAAAAGATATGAATTCTACAAAATTCTCATGAACTCTTTAGCTTTACTTAGCAATTCACCATCATTCACAAAGGATTGCAAGGCTATTTCTTTGGCCTTTTTTTTTATTTGTCATCGAAGTTCATTTCAAAAGTTCTAAGAGATCCGAATAACTCATATATTTTCATGGTACTGGTGTCTTGTGCCTCTTAAATTTCTATAACCTTCATATCAAATATTTTGGATAAAGATCGTAGCATTTTGCACACTAGTTTCTCCTCTGGAATTTTTTCTCTAAGAGTAAATAAAGGTTTCATTTGCAATGTCAAGAAGACACACATTAAACTCGACAGTCCTCTCATCGTCATGCATTTTAAGAGATTCGAATTGAGTTTCCAAGAGTTGCAATCTTGACATATTTACTTTTGAAGTTCCTTCATGAGCCACTATGATGATGTACCAAGCCTCTTTAGCAGTAACACGTGTATTAATTAATCTGAAAATATTTTGATCGACACCATTGAAAATAGCATTTAAGGCGCATGAGTTTCCAAGCGAAACTTGATCTTCTTCTTCAATTTAGTCTTTTTTAAGTTTCTAACTTACCGTACCACCCTTGTCTGTAATTGTAAGATAAGTCTAATAAGTGAGAATTGCCTTCCAAGACTTACTGTCAATAGATTTCAGAAAAGTAGTCATCTGAACCTTCCAATAGCAGTAATTAGTTTCATCAAGCACAGGGGACGAGTAGTTGATCCACCTTTCCTGATTGCATTAGCAGTCAACCTGCTATATTACCAATTGAAATAAACAGTGAATCACAAAAATCGCACAGGTTAGTACCAATGTTAAAGACAATTAGTAAAACAAGAGAGACAGAGGAAGAGAGAAAAGAGATGCACACGAAGACTTGGTAACCTAGTTCAGTGAGATTACACCTATGTCTGGGAGGCTTTACGCCTAGGTGAAAAGAGATCCACTAGTATTCAATTTAGATTAACAATAACAATTTCACTAAGATTACATAGAGTTAGATTACTCATGTTAGACTACTAGAGAGCAAGTTAGGCTCCCCCTAACTTTGATACTGCTTGCGATGAGTCTGCAAATTTAGGCTCCCCCTAACTTTGATAATGCTTGCGATTAGTCTGCAAATTTAGGTTCCTCTAAATCTGATGCCACAGCAAGGAGTTCATGTCACACCCCCTCCCGAGCCTTAGCCCACGACTTAGGAAAGAGCATGAAGAAATATCGATCTAACTCTAGGACAATTATCACTTTTACTTTTTATTATTAAAGATTAGAAATTTGACATGTCTACAATAACCATACAAATTTTATACACGTAATCTAACTCTCCTACTGATTTTTCTACTATACAATCTGAGTCATGCCCTAAAAGATTACCAAGTTCCTGGTGTTTGGTGGTTGAATGACTCTTCCCTGAACGCTCCGCTTCGCTACCTGTGGAGGGGGAGGAACATTTGGAAAGAGTGAGCTAATAAGCCTAGTGAGTGTTGTCTTTTAAATATCAATTTCTTTTATTACAAAAATATACTTTTGGAAAATCAACACATAATCAAAGAATATGTTACCACCAATTTATATATATATTTTCCCAGCTAAACCGCTGAATTATTCCCAGTTCATTTACTGATCAATCATTCCAAACAAAACTGCATTTTATTCTTGGCATGATCGTAATTTAAAATCACATAACAATAAATTTCATGGAAACTTTTCCTATACCTCATTTTCCCTCAAATGAGCACATCGACTAATTCTTTCCCGCTAGCTATGCTTAGGTAACTTGACTATATTTCCCGCCGGTCGTCACCGACTATCTTCTCCCACCGACCGGAGCCGACTATATTTTCCCGTCAAGTACCTTTTTAAGCATGCTAACAATATATCCCGGGTATAATCTCAGTTTCCATCACAATCATACAAGCAATATCATGGCAAGCATAATGACATCAAAATCATGCATCTTTGTTCATGCCTATTATCCTCTATACATATATATTTATATATACTCATAAATGCATTAATCAGACAATAAGTAATAACCACTCACTGTGTTTGCGAGGCTTTCTACTACAATTTACTTTGGAAGTGTTTTCCTGGGATTTCCTCCATTTCAATGAAAATTTTCAATCAATACCATTATGTCACTAAATAACGTTAAAATATTCAAAATACCCTTTTATATTAAAACACCAGCTTACCCTATTCAAAACTTCAGAAAAAACTTCAAATAATCAGTTTAGAGGTTATCCCAACCGAGGTCGTGCGTGCAAAGGTGCTTGGCAGGCGGTTGCAACGTCAGGCTTTTCACAGGAGGCGCGCGTTGCGTTGCACTAATGGTCGCAACTTATGCGTTGTGCTGGTGCAGGCTTATGTGTCCATCTGGCCCTTCAAGCTTATCAACGCAACTTCTACTTCCTCTAAACTCTAATTATAACGGCAGCCTGAGTATTTAAACTTAACTCTCTATTTAGGCTCTTAACACTAGAATTTTGGAAATGACACGAGTTGATTGTTCACGACAAGCCCTCCTATTTATAGATACCCTGGGCTTTCCCCCTTGCGACAACTCAAAATCCAAATGTCTCTCCTTTAAGCTGCCTACATTAATTCTTTGCCAGCAGCGCTTTGAGTTGTATTAATCTTGGTTTGCCAACAAAATTGTTTACTTTGCATGTAATCTCAGCCTTACACCTTCTAATTAAATTGATAAGAATCATTTTGCATGTAATATCCTTCTGCCACCTCATCTACTTAGTGTCTAAGAATGTTTATTCAGATAATTTAGTATTGCTTACAAGCGCATAACTTTATGTCTGCAAACCAATTTGCGTTCATCAATGCGTCCATCTAATCACAGCAACCTTACCACGTCTAGACAGTCCCTTTGGGCGCATGCGTTCAACAATTCTTGTGCCCTTGAATTGTCCCCTCAACTATTACCGCATATCTCATATGTGATCTAACCTTGATTGTGCAACCTTCCTTTGTGCAACATGGTCGCATATGTTAGGTGCTTGCAAGGTTTATTCTCTTCTTAAGTAGCCATTCTTCACTTGAGGCTTTCTCATCAACGCAACCCTTGAGTCACGCTCAAAGCATCGCATCCTTGGCATCTTTCGCACAGCTTTCCTTTTGCCTATGTGCCCATCTAAGGTTTTGACCATTACTCTTTTAACGCATACTACTAGTTTCTCCTATGTGCCCACATATATTCGAGTATCCCACGCATAACACATCTATCGTGTAGCACACTACCAATGCATAGTGTTGCCATATATCATCGCATGGCCTTGTAGCTTCCATCGTATCCAACGTATCCATCGCCGTGTGCTATCGCGAGGTATTGTTGCATCCATTGCTACTTGTCAACACATTCCCTCAATCGCATACACGCTCACCCTAGATCGCAATATCGCATGTCCTTGGCCGCACACTCTCGTGTAGCATGGTCGTCGATTGCCATCAACGCATACCTTCGACTGCAATGACAATCAACGCATACTTCCATCACCGCAAGCCTCCATTATCGCACGCCTTGATCCGTATCAACGTATGCCTTCACATCACCGCAGGCCCTTACACCGCATGCCCTTGCATCACCGCAACTAACAACGCATTTTTTTTTACCGCAAGCCTTCGGTTGCTACTAACGCATCCATCGTGTCCAATGTTCAGCGCAACTTGAAGCCATCGCATGTGTTGTTCTTAGCTTCTAAAGACATTTGCTGCTGTATGCACTCCTCTTGGCCACATTTTGGCTCCTCTCACATCCAAATAACCTCTAAATGCTTAGAACCAACGCATAGACAATCGCCACATCATACTTAGCACAAGACCAACGCAATATTCAATATTTACACTATTTTGATTTTTCCAATGCACATCTTCTTTTAATAATATTCTTAACCAAATTTTTATTAGTTACTTCATATTTTAACTACTAATCAAACCATTCAACCACTTAGAACTTTTCCTCCTCTTTGACCCTGGCTTATTTCTTTATTTGTAACCCACTACCGTCAAGATTTAAGATTAAGGTCTTACATTTACCATCCCCTTAATATAATTTCGTCCTTGAAATTTAGCCAATCATATTTTACAAACAAATTTTATTGATTGATTTGCTTAACAAAGTTTCATTACATAATTAGCTTCTGTTTTAGTCCTCTAAAATTTTCTCTTTCCCTTTTCAACCGTCTGGCATATCTTTCTCCCTAGTTTGAGTTAACTCATATAATTGTCCCAATGTCATTTTTCCTGATTCATCTCTTCTTCCCCCAGCACTACGTCCTCCCCCTGTAGTCGTTGGTTTTACTCCCGGGTTGTTCTTTGGCTGTATATTTCCAGCTTCCATCAATTGGGGGCACTCTCGTTTAAAGTGTCATGGGTTGCCACACTTAAAACATGTACCCGCTCGCCCTTGGGTTTGTTCCCAACATTTTTCCCAGTGATATTTATTACAGATCGTGCATCTAGGTTTTTTATTTACACTCGCCATTGACTCCTTTATCTAGCTTTCTCGTTCGGAGTCTGCTCTAGTATTTGTAATTCCTTTCCTTTTCCACATACTTCTATTTTCAATCCTGGGAGTAAAATTTCTTCGTTCCTCCCTCCGCCACCTGTTCGTTGACGAGTCCCTCTCTGGCCTTAGTTCTTCTACCGCTAGACTTTTTTCTACTCTCATTGCTGCTTCCACTAGTCTTGAGAATTCTACCCACTCCGCAGTTGTTGTCATAGGAGTTCGGATCTCTTGTCTTAATCCCGATTCAAACCTCCTGCAGCGTTCCTTCTCATCCTCAATTATGTTTAAAGCATACTTGGATAGCTCAGTATACTTTAATTCATATTCTGCTACAGTCATGTTTCTCTGCATGAGCTATAGAAACTCATCTCGTTTCATATCTCGAAAGGATCGAGGATAGAATCTTTCGAAGAACGCTTCTCGAAATTCTTTCCAACAAATTTCTTCTAGGTCACCTCTTCTATTCTTTAGTAATCTCCACCAGTCTTCAGCCTGTTTTTGTAATAAGAAAGTTCCAAGACTCACCTTTCTGTTTTCAGGGCATCTCATTACCCCAAAACATTTTTCTAACTGATTCATCCAGACTTCTGCATCCGTAGGGTCTATTGTTCCTTCAAAGTTTGTAGCTCCCAGCGATTTCAGTCGTTCTATCCCATATTTTTTTCTCAGGATCAGGTTGTATATTTCTCAAACTTTCTTAGAGTCTTTGGGCAAATTTATCCATTTGTTCTTCTTCCCTCGTCCTTTCCCTCGGACAACTTGAGGCACTTTCACCTTCGTCTCCAAAGGGTTGCCCAATTCTACGTTTCCCACTTCTCAGCATTTTAACTACAAACAATCACATATATATTAAACATACACAATCATACAAAACATGTTACTTTTTTATTTATTTACACAGGTTATATACACCTAAAGCATATTTACATCTTTAGCTGCTTTTTAGTCTTTTAAACTTTCCTAACTATTTCCTATCGTGTAGATACATATTTCCAAAGTTAATCCGCATTTGATCGTCCCTCCATGGACACCTTTCCTGCACGTGGCCAATTTCCTTGCAGAAGATACAAAATTTGTATGATTCTACATTACTAGATTCAATTGCAGGTTGTTCCTCGAACTCAATTACTATTCGTCGAGGAATGTCTTTTTTGGCTTATCGTGCCCAGTTTTGAGAAGAGCTTCCAACCACATTGACTTCTTTAAACTCTTGATCAAATGCCAGGTCTGGCATTACATTGTTGCTTCCACTGCTTGAGCCTCCAGCTATCTCCTGCTGGAACTGCTCCTGTATCTCTCTGGTTTTCTTCTGAAAATAATAACAATTCTTCCAAATGTGGCCGTACTTACTACAACCATAAAAAATTTCGGTCCCCATCAAGCATGGACCGCCGTGGTTTTTGCCACATCTCGAACATCCCTTATTACCTCGGGATTCTGCTAATCTTGTATTAGTCATGGAAGTGTGATGTTCAGTATTATTATTTAAACTATGCTCAGATATCTCAAGGTTTTCTCCTTGAGTTATCGTTACGGTTTGTTTCCTGCGTCCGAGAGTCGTACCACCACCAGGTCTTTTTGCTTGGATCCATTTCCTACAGTGAACATTATTCAGGTTACTATCTAATTTTCACTAATCTTTTTATCCCATTTTCCTTTCCTCGAGATTTCCTGTTACTAAATATTTCTCGACACTCACCTAGTATTCTTTATTTCTTTCCTAATCCTATCAGGACCTTTGTTATTCATCTCAGGTTTCCCTATTGTACATCATTTTATTTATCCTTTTTAGGTTTTGACCTAAACCAATTTCTAGTACTACCCGGCTTCCAAACCTTAGGTAAGCCTTTTTCCCCAGCACTAATCAACTTAACCTTTTTCCCTCCTCCCATATTTTACGTTCTCTAATTTCGATTTATACTATGTTAGACTCAATTTTCCCAGGTTTTACGTAAACCTTTACTCTGATACCAAGTTGTCACACCCCCTCCCAAGCCTTAACCCACGACTTAGGAAAGAGCGTGAAGAAATACCAATCTAACTCTAGGACAGTTATCAATTTTACTGTTTATTATTAAAGATTAGAAATTTGACATGTTTACAACAACCATACCAATTTTATACACGTTGTCTAACTCTCCTATTGATTTTTCTACTATACAATCTGAGTCATACCCTGAACGATTACCAAGTTCCTGGTGTTTGGTGGTTGAATGACTCTTCCCTGAACGCTCCGCTTCGCTACCTGAGGAGGGGAACATTTGGAAAGCGTGAGCTAATAAGCCCAGTGAGTGGTGTCTTTTAAATATTAATTTCTTTGAATACAAAAATATACTATTGGGAAATCAACACATAATCAAAGAATACGTTACCACCAGTTTATATATATTTTCTCAACTAAACCACTGAATTATTCCCAGTTCACTTACCGATCAATCATTCCCAACCAAACTGCATTTTATTCTTGGCATGATCGTAATTTAAAATCACACATCAATAACTTTCATGGAAACTTTTCCTATACCCCATTTTCCCGCCAATGTGCACATCGACTAATTCTTTCCCGCTAGCTATGCTTAGGTAACTTGACTATATTTCCCATCGGTCGTCACCGACTATCTTCTCCCGCCGACCGGAGCCGACTATATTTTCCCGCCCAGTATCCTTTTAAGCATGCTAACAATATATCTCGGGTATAATCTCAGTTTCCATCACAATCATACAGGCAATATCATGGCAAGCATAGTGACATCAAAATCATGCATCTTTGTTCATGCCTATTATCCTCTATACATACATATTTATATATACTCAGAAATGCATTAATCAGACAATACGTAATAACCACTCACTGTGTTTGCGAGGCTTCCTACTGCAATTTACTTTAGAAGTGTTTTCCTGGGATTTCCTCCATTTCAATGAAAATCTCCAATTAATACCATTATGTCACTAAATAATGTTAAAATATTCAAAATACCTTTTTATATTAAAACACTAGCTTACCCTACTCAAAACTTCAGTCAAAAACTTCAAATAATCAGTTTAGAGGTTATTCCAACCGAGGCCGTGCGTGCAAAGGTGTTAGGCAGGCAGTTGTGGCGTCAGGCTTTGCACAGGAGGCGCACGCTACGTTGCGCTAATGGTCGCAGCGTCACGACCGATGCGTTGTGCTGGTGCAGGCTTATGCATCCGTCTGGCCCTTCAAGCTTGTCAACGCAACTTCTACTTCCTCCAAACTCTAATTATAATAGCAGCTTGAGTATTTAAACTTAACTCTCTATTTAGGCTCTTAACACTGGAATTTTGGAAATGGCACGAGTTGATTGTTCATGAAAAGCCCTCCTATTTATAGATACCCTGGGCTTTCCCCCTTGCGACAACTCAAAATCCAAATGTCTCTCCTTTAAGCTGCCAACACTAATTCTTTGCCAGCAGCACTTTGAGTTGTATTAATCTTGGTTTGCCAACAAAATTGTTTACTTTGCATGTAATCTCAACCTTACACCTCCTACTTAAATTGATAAGAATTATTTTTCATGTAATATCCTTCCGCCACCTCATCTACTTAGTGTCTAAGAATGTTTATTCAGATAATTTAGCATTACTTATGAGCGCATAACTTTATGTTTGCAAACCAATTTGCGTTCATCAATGCATCCATCTGATCACCACAACCTTATCACGTCTAGACAGTCCCTTTGGGTGCATGCGTTCAACAATTCTTGTGCCCTTGAATTGTCCCCTCAACTATTACCGCATATCTTATATATGACCTAACCTTGATTGTGCAACCTTCCTTTGTGCAACATGGTCGCATATGTTAGGTGCTCACAAGGTTTATTCTCTTCTTAATTAGCCATTCTTCACTTGAGGCTTTCTCATCAACGCAACCCTTGAGTCACGACTCAAAGCATCACATCCTTGGCATCTTTCGCACAGCTTTCCTTTTGCCTATGCGCCCACCTAAGGTTTTGACCATTACTCTTTCAACGCATACTACTAGCTTCTCCTATGCACCCACATATCTTCGAGTGTCCCACACATAACACATCCATCGTGTAGCACACTACCAACGCATAGTGTTGCCATATATCATCGCATGGCCATGTCGCTTCCATCGTATCCAACACATCCATCGCCATGTGCTATCACGTATTACTGTCGCATCCATCGCTACTTGTCAACGCATTTCCTCGGCCGTATACACGCTCACCCTAGATCGCAATATCGCATATCCTTGGCCGCACACTCTCGTGTAGCAAGGCCGTCGATTGCCATCAACGCATAGCCTCGCCGCATGTCATTAATGCATAGCCCCGTCGCATGCTATCAACGCATAGCGTTGCCGCATACCGTCAACACATACCACGACCGCAATGAAAATCAACGCATACTTCCATCACCACATGCCTTGATCCGCATCAACGCATGCCTTCACATCACTGCAGGCCCCTACCGCATGCCTTCGCGTCACCGCATGCCCTTGCATCACCACAACTACCAACGCTTTTTTTTTACCGCAAGCCTTCGGTTGCTACTAACGCATCCATTGTGTCCAACGTTCAGCGCAACTTGAGGCCGTCACATGCATTGTTCTTAGCTTCTAAAAGACATTTGCTGCTGTATGCGCTCCTCTTGGCACATTTTGGCTCCCCTCACATCCAAATAACCCCTAAATGCTTAGAACCAATGTATAGACAATCACCACATCATACTTAGCACAAGACCAACGCAATATTCAATATTTACACTATTTTGATTTTTCCAACGCACATCTTCTTTTAATAATATTCTTAACCAAATTTTTATTAGTTACTTATTATTTCAACTACTAATCAAACCATTCAACCACTTAGAACTTTTCCTCCTCTTTGACCCTGGCTTATTTCTTTGTTTGTAACCCACTAACGTCTAGATTTAGGATTTGGGTCTTACACTTCACCCTCTTGTCACCTACTAGTTGAAAAGAATACTCAACTAGCGTTCAAATACAATATGTCGAAGAATCTGCTTGAACAACCCAAGCTTCACAGAATCAAAACGCTTCTTCTTTTGTTTGAACAGCAACCATGTATACACCAGAAGACTTTGTCACTTTAGTAATCAACTTGTCATCTTTTTTATTAAGATTTTGGCAGCCCTAAAACCCTTACACCTGTCCTTAAATACAAGTAAGACAAAAAAGGGCAGAAAAATACCAACGACGAAGATGCACATAACGAAAGAAAATATTATTCCCTAATAATAATGTAACTATATATATATATATTCTCAATCATTTTTTGTTTACATTAAATTATTGTATCATTGGCAATCATGAGAGAGGAATCAGCCCCTAATGAACCGATTTTATAATTTATTTAAAACATTTGATATATTATTTTGAAATTATAATTGAAATATGAATTTGATTCTAACTTATTGGCAAGGATTAAAATGTCCCATATTTATTGCTATGAAATCATTGACGTCTTTTATAATGGACAAAGTCTATCACTTAATTATTAATTTAAATAAATTTTACAAATTTTTAGTATTTATAAAAATATCTACACATATCAATACTTCCTCAAATTAAAATATAGATAAATTAATTCAGACTAGCTATTTTAGATTTGTAAATTACAAAGTACTTTTTTTTTCCTTTTTTTTTTTGACAGTGATAATGTGCTCATATAGGGGTAAATTACAGTGTCAATAATTTTATAGAACTCAATACGAATACAATTCAATTGACGTACAAATGAGTTAACCATATATATGGTTGGAATCTCTCTATTCTTAATTAAACTAAAAAAAAGAATAATAATTTTATAAAATATATATTTGTATATAATTGGTTTATTTAAGACTATAATTGGTATAGTCTAATGCTTCTTAGAAAAAACTGTTCCTAAAGAAAGTTTTGTCCAAGGTGAAATCAAATATGTTTGGTAAAGTTATTATCTACACACAAAAAAAAACCAAAAAACCAAAAAACAAAACAAAACAAAACAAAAACTCGCAGCAAAAATGCACTATTTTCCCTCTAAAAGGCAACTTATGTTTTAAAACAAAAGGCAGTTAAATTAAAACTTGAAACAGAATCCAAATTTCACAAGCTGGCGTCACCGTTTCTTCCCTTTTTTTTTCATCACAAAAATCCGTCGCCGTCAAATTGGCCGTGACGTCCGTCAGCGTTAGGGACACAATCACCTTGCCACGTCCAAACAATGTCTTTCAGCGCCGGTCGAACGTCTTCTTCACAGAACTTCGAATATTCCAGAGTATCGCCGGACGACTTGGAAAATTCTACTATGGAAACTTCCGGCACTATTTCGAAAACCTCCGCCGTTACAGACAGTTTTCCTTTTCGTCCTTCCGTCGGACCTTGGAGCCGGAGTTTGAAATCTTTCACTTCCGATACCTTGAAGCTCAGTCTCTTCGCCACCGTCTCGATCTTTTCCATGATCGTCGATACCGAGCATCTCGATGTGAACATCGATCCTGTCTTCCTTTTGTTCTCGAATAAACTCGACAGATCGAATCCGGACGACATCGACGATATTAATTCGAACGCATTGAAGAATTTTGGCGTCGATAGTTTTGGACTCTCGGAATCGGAATCCTCTGTTTTCGCTGCGATTATTTCCTTCATCGTGAACGAAAGCGATCTCGAGAAATCTCTTCGGAACCAAGGAACTCGCGTGATTGCTCCGATTGTGATTCGTCTTCCTGGATCTACGACGAGAATTTTTGAAATCAATCGCTTCGATTCGGCGGAGAACCATGGCGGACATTCGAATTCGGCCTTGAAAACCTTCTTATACATAGTCATGATGTTCTCATCTTGAAATGGAAGGAATCCTGCCAACAAAACATACAAAATGACACCACAAGACCAGATATCGGCTTTTGCTCCATCGTAGCCCTTTCTTCTTAGTACTTCCGGTGCGACGTAGGCCGGAGTACCGCACTGCGTATGGAGAAGACCGTCGTTCCGTAGTTGTTCCGGTAAAGCGGAGAGTCCAAAGTCAGAGATCTTGAGATCTTCGTTCTCATCCAACAAAAGATTCTCCGGCTTCAAATCGCGGTGAGAAACTCCACGGCTGTGACAGTAATCGACTGCGCTGATTAACTGCTGGAAATACTTCCGAGCCACATCTTCTTTGAGTTTTCCTCTTGCGACTTTGGCAAAAAGTTCACCTCCGCGAACATAATCCATAACGAAGAAGATCTTCGTTTTCGTCGCCATTACTTCCTTCAATTCAACGACGTTCGGATGACGAACAAGACGCATAACGGAGATCTCGCGCTTGATCTGCTCCATCATCCCTTCCTTCTTGACCTGATCCTTATTTAAAACCTTAATCGCTACGCTTTCACCAGACTCCAATTCTTTTCCATAATAGACCTTAGCAAAAGTCCCCTTCCCAAGCAACCTTCCAATCTCATATTTACCAAACAGAACATTCCTCTCCTCCATTAAAACAGAGAATCCACAAACACACACACACACACACACAATTTCAGAAGCAGCAAGGCCAATTCGGAACCTAGATAAGAAAATCACTTACATTCGCGACGGAATCCAGGAAAGGACGGCGTAGATGCTGATTCCGATGGATTCCATCAGTGAGATTTAGAGATGGTGAATGAAATTATAAGAATCGAAGCTTGACAATGGGAGAAATAGTTGACTGAAAGAAGAGAAGAAAACAAGTTGAAAACTGGGAGCCGCCGCGATTTCTGGCGCTTTTCAGGAGCACACAGAAAGGATCCGTTACGATGGGTTTTATATATGAAGGAGAAAACTAACCCATAAACGTCAAATAGATGGAAAGCTACTATTCACACCCCAAATTTCTCACGAAAATACTCTTAAAAAAATTAGGTGTTGTGCATCACAAATTTTATACAAATAAAATGGGTAATAATTAGTTGCAGTCATAATCTCGTACAAATCCCTTTTAATATGGGATAGGGAAAAGATTAAAAAAATTCTTATCTTTTCAAAACAAATATTACCCACGTATTTTGATTGGATGTTGTCTATGAAGCCCGGATTATATCAAGTATTTTTCTAAATAGAAATCTACCCTGGAATAGATTTAAAGAGAAGAGAAAAAAAAAAAAAAAAAAAAAAAAAAAAAAAAAAAAAAAAAAAAAAAAAAAAAAAAAGATAAGTTTTATTTTTTTTTTACTATGTGTGGAAATACCATTTTTTACGGTTAAAATATTTTCATCTAAATCTTGATACCCTCACAATTACTTTCATTTAAGTTTTACAGTTAACAATTGCATGGATAAGGAATTTAACCTCTAATTTCTAGGTGAAATCTTTGTACCAATTACATTCTAAGCTTACTTTGGTAATTAATGACCTGTTTGGTTGACATTCCAGATTTTGTTCTATGTTTTTAAATTCCTTCTATTTGGCAGATGACCCAAATTCTGTTTTTAAAAGTTGTTTTTCGGATTTTTGGATCCAAACAGTGTAAATTTCTGAAAACAACATTTTTATGTTTTTATTGTATCCAGAATTTAAATTTCAACTTTAAAATGCAGAGTTATATTAAATATAGTTAAAAACATTTAGAAGTATAGTATATGTCATGTTATACCTCAATTCAATTTTTAAAAATTTAAAATATTTATTATGTAATATATTATAAATTAGGTTAAATTCGAAATTCGGTCACTATGGTTTGAATAAAGTTAAAAGTTAGTCCATATGATTTTAAAATTTAGATTTTAGTTCCTATGGTTTGATATAACTTCATATAGTCTCTATGATTTGTTAAATCTTTTTAAATAATCCCTGTCATAGGGACTATCTAGGAAGTTTTTATCATAATTCTAATTTATCATAAGACCTAAATTCTAACTTCTTCCAAACTATAGGGACAAAAAAACTTCAATTTATCCTAGTTTATTGTATATGATGTCATAGTTTATTGTATTTCTCTCTAGAAAAAACTCAAAAACTCAATATTATGTGTACAAATGTGTGACACTACTAGAGTTTTAGTCCAAGTGGGAGTTTGTTGAGTTTTATATCCTAAAACTCGTGCTTTGTAAACAATAAACTTATTTTGTTAATTAATAAAGATGTTATTGAAGTTTGATTCAATAAAGTTGTTATTGAATATATGAATTGTTCATTTCGTCTTAGAAATAATCGAAATTCAATAAACTAAGATTCATGGCTATTACATGAGTACTTGAACTTTATGTGGAGACATAAGAGTGGATCAAGTTCAAGTAAATAGCCAAAATGGTTTATGGTATATGGATAAGATTGAGTACCTTATTCTAGGGACACTATCGGATACGGCCCACTTTGTAGATGTTACAAATGTTGTAAAGTGCTACAAACAAAGAGATCCTGGTTCGTTCATGTGAAGACATGCGAGTGAGGGCATCCCATGCAAAGAGTTTGTATAAGATCGGACCAAAAAATAAGTCACTCTTACTTTATAACATTGTTTATTGTTTAAGACTGACTATTTCAAAGTGGTGACCTAAATAACTTAACCTTAATCCTGATCTAACCATGAATTTCTGTTTATTCGAGATTATCCTTAGATTTGCATGGGTGAGAGTTGGCTCAACAGCGCTGGCTCAATAAGTCTCCCATTTCAGGAGTAAGACTGGATAGATAGTTGGGAACATAGAGTGCAAGATGAAATTCACTCAAACCCGCTGTTAGGGTTAGTAGAGAGGTTGTTCCCTTAAGTACTTATTATGAATCTTGAAGAAGAGGTCTCACCCTCTCATTGGCCCAATAGGGGCTCAGTTTTGATGACTGGATCACAAATCAATTGTTCGTTAGAGGATTAGTGGGACTTAAAGAAAAGAGGTAATCTCGGAGGCAAAACAGCTATTGACCCAATTGTTATTATGAACAACCTGTGGAGTTGACACAATATATCTATAGTGAGGGAGTGCAACTACTGGCCGTGGTTAATTCGATTAAAAAAGTTTAGCCAATTAATCTCGAATCATTGGAGCCCATGATCTGTAGGTCTATTAAGTCCCCTACTAGCTCACAAAGGGAATAAACCTTAGAATAGCGTGATAGTGAATTTGAAATGTTCAAATTCGAATTGAGGGAATTAATAATTATATGCAATATAATTACATGTTTAATTATATTGAATTAAACGAAATTGGAGAAATAGATAATATTTAAATATGATTTAAATATTAATTTCATGAATAGAGATTCGTGGTTGTGATATTGGTGTTTGATTAATTTAATATTTGATATTAAATTTAAATAATTAATTAAATAGCTTAATTGATAAAGAATTAATTATTGAATTAATTTTTGTAAAATTAATGAAATTTCAGATTAATCAAACAATTAGTGTTGAAAATTTGTTTTTAATTTTGAAAAGAATTTTAAAATTAACCATAGAAAAATTGGTTTTGAAAACCCCACTAAAAGTGGAAATTTTCCACTTAGATTAACTCCATGAAATCCACTCAATTGACCAAGTAGCTGCTGTCTTCAAAACATTCAATGTGATTGCATGAAGAGGCTAGATAAAACCAAGCAAATTTGAGCTGAGAGGTGGTCCATGCAACTGGGTTTTCTGTTTTGAGAGAAGAAGAAGTGTTCTTCATTCTCTAGTTGAAGAACCAAGAAAGAATCTCCCTAACTCTTTCTGCGACTTATTTTGAGTCCCACAACTCAAGCTAAGTCTTAGAAAATGGTAGAAAAGATATTTTGATGGTTTACAACCTAGTTGAGGAGATTGAAGCGGATTTCGTGGATTGAAGAAAGTTTTCAAAGGTAATTCTGAAGTCTTCTTTTCATTTGATGAGCTAAAATTGAATTACAGTGCTTAATAATCCTAAATTCTTCCATTGTATGCTTGCTACTTCCAACGGAAATATAACTATGTTTTCATTCAACCCTTGTTTTTAAATTTCTAACAAACAGGCTATAAAATACTCTTTATGTCCTCTGAAACAAATTTTATTGGGAAAATATCAATTTACACTCAAAACTTTGGAAAATTGTTGGAAATAACTTTTTTAGATTCACTTTTCACAACTAACCTGCTTTTTGAAAACTCGTTAAAATAATTTTTTCAGTGCTTCTCAGTCGAGATGGACCACCAAGATTTGTATAAAAATTTATTTTCAAAGAAAAATACTTTTTTGATCCTTATGTTTTGGGTCTAGTTTCTATTTAGTACTAGGTTTCAAAATGTTACACATTTAGTCTTTTTTGGTTTCAATTTAGTCCTAAGTTTCAAAATGCTACAATTTTACCTTTGACATTTGAGTTTTGCTTCAATTTGGTCCCTATGTTTCGAGATTTACACTTTAAACCTTGATTTTTCTTTAAATATTTACTTTCCATCTCTTGGGGTTAATTTATGTTAATAAATTAAAAAATATTAAAAGAATTATAATTAATTAAGTTTCACTATTTTTATCACTTTTAAAATTAAATTTAAAATTTCACTTTTAATTATTTTTAATTAATTAATAGAAATTGACATCAATGATTGAAAAATGAAAAATTTAGGTTAAAATGTAAAATATTGGAATCTAAGGACCAAATTGAAACAAAACTCAAATTTCAAGACTAAAATTTTAATATTTTAAAATATGGATATTAAATTGGAACAAAACTCAAAACTTAAGGAATGAATGTATAACATTTTAAAACTCAAGGAAAATTAGAGTCAAAACTTAGACCAAAAATGTATTATTCTCTATTTTCAACTTATATTCAATGAGACTGAATGAGATTTACGGTATAAATTGATGTATTTAGGAAAGTTCGACATTTAAATTGATAGTTTAGAATTTTAAATTATAATTATTTTAAAGGTTAAACGTATAAATTGATATTTTTGTTTTTTGTTTTAGTTATATAAATTTTAGAAATATATTCATGAGAATTGTTTTTATTATTTTATCAAGTTAAATAAAATAAGTTGAATCAAAATTAACTTATAATAATAATGACTAATTTTATTATTTATTAAAATATGAAGATGATTATTAGCCATTTTAAAACATAATAAACCTAAAATGGAACGAAATTAAACATGGACCAACTTGGTAGTTTAACCAAAATTTATTGAAGGGGTTATGTCTGTGGATCTGGTGTGTACGGCCTATAATAGTAATTTTATTTAATATGTTCTTAAAAAAAAGGTGGATTCATTTATTTCTTAAAAAGGGAAATTTATTTTTTACTTTTTAACCCGTTTTCGAAAACCAAATTAAGTTTTAAAAATTTATATATATTTTGAAGAGTCTAAATACCTCTTTTTATATGACATTTTAATATATTTTCAACATTCTCTTAAATATGTGATAATAAATTATTTGGAATATAACTATATACATTTTGGTTAAGTTTAACAAATATAAATTAAATTAATCGATCATAATACGAAGAGTGGAATCTATCTAAACACGTCTCTATAAAATTAGTTAACAATATTACGTGAATTATAATAATAAAAAAAATTATATATTAGTTCACCGATATATCTTTTTGGTACAAACTATAACACACATCGCTACCAATTTCTCAAACTTGATTATATTAATTTTGTGTCACTGTTACTTTAACGTTGATATTTTATCTTGTGATAAATAGGTCAATAGTTTTTTCTTTTCCGTCGAATAAAAATACTTGAGGACTTGAAAATTGCAGACATTCGCATTTAGTCAAACCATTCCTGGAATAAATACGACAAGTTGGGAACAAAAAGCAACCATAACCGCCAAAAATTAAGGGTTTTTTTTTTTATATAATATATATATATATATATATATATCCGATGTAGGGAATAATAATATTTTGGTTTAAATTCTATTTTAGTTGCTATATTTTTTGTTTTAATTCATTTTGGTCAATGTAATTTTTAAAATGTTCATTTTAGTTTCTATACTTTTAACTTTGGTTAATTTTGGTCCTTATATTTTTAAGATGTTCATTTGGTCCTTGTACTTTCAACTTTAGTTCGTTTTAATCATTGAACTTTCAAAGAGTGATCATTTTGATCTTTTAAAAATGAAATGAAAATGAAAATGAGGGGGCCAAAATCATCACTTTTTAAAAGTACAAATATCAAAATAAACCAAAGTTGAATGTATAATGACCAAAATGAATATTTTGAAAATATATGGACCATAATGAACTAAAGTTGAAAGTATAGGAACCAAAATGAATATTTTGAAAGTACGACGACTAAAATGAATAAAAACAAAAAATACAAGGATCGAAGTATTTAAACCTAATCAAGGATCTTAAACAAAAAAAATGTAGTAGGTTATTTGACATTTAATGTTAAAAAATCCATTAAACACGCAATTTAAAGTTTATGAAACATATTAGAGATTTTTTAAAGTTGACATAATCATTTGATACAAATTTAAGAATTTAGAGATCAGACTTGTAATTTAACTAAAATACAATTCAATATTGTCTATTAGTTAATAATACAATCTAATCATATCAATAAAGGCCAATTTCTTTAATTTTGTAAAATATATAGAAAGTTGCCATTTGAGCACATGATTGTAACTCCAACCATACTTATGAGAAATTATTACTAAAAATTTGAAGGATACTTATACTTTTCTTTTATATTTCATATAGGCTAGATGAATTAATTCAACTCAACATTTTTTTCTCAATATTATATTTTAGAAGCATTGATTTTTGTGGGGGGAAAAAAGATCACATCAAAGAAAAGGTTATTAGAGAAAAGAAGCCCTACAAAATTAAGGTAGAATGCTAGATGGTTAAGATATCCATCACTTTCACCAATAGTTTTATAATAGAACTATAACCCATGAAATATCTAGACCCACTTTATATTTTCTCCAACTAAACCTCTTTTTTTTTTTTTCCTTTTAATTCATCAAACCTCTGAGATATAATTTTTTAAATTCATTTTTTTTAGTGGAGTTTGGTTTGCTCAACCCATTTAATTTGGCTGCTAGCAATGGTGGCTAACAACCATGAACCAATGTATTCATATACAAACACTACTTGATTATGTCAATATTTTGTACCATACATTTGTTTCATCTACTAATTAATTGTAATCTTCATAGAAAAAAAATATGTTGATTGTGAACAATTGTATAATTTTTAATTATGTTAATTTTTTAAGTACCATATTTGATATTGAACCATATCTAAAAAGAAACTTAGAAGTTATCTGAAATCTTTGAAGATCTATATTTGTCCTAACGTTAACGTATAGACCACAATTGAGATAGTGAATCACAAAATTCTTCAACTTATTACTTTTGATATTATGTTGTAGGGATGATTGATAATTATTTTACTTTTATTCTATGATGAGAAAGAGTGGGGAAAACTAAAAGACAAATTGATTGATATTTTTATTATTGTTTTGTATTTTGGATAAGATTTTAAAATAATATATTTAAAAAGTGGAAAAAAAAAAAAAAACTATGAATTAGCAACTTTATTTTTTTTAATCGGAAATTATATACTTGAATGTTTGCAAATGGACTTTCCTTTTATTTTCTATATTTAAAAATAAGGTATTCCCTGGCTGTCATTTGGTTTTTCGAACTAGATTATTAGTCAAGTATATTGATTGTAAATAAGATCATCTTAAAAAAAATAATAATAAAGTATTAAACAAGTAATTTCGAATTTTAATTTGATTATTATTCATGATACAACGATATTCAAATTAAAGTTTTGTTATATCAAAATTTATATCAAATCATAAAACTTTTTTTTTTAAAGAGAGAACCAAATCATAATTTGTTAAACGGGAACAAATTAATCACAACCACAAAAATGAAGGTCATTATAATAATTATTATTATTTTTCCGGAGGGGTTCCCTAACGATGGTATATAGGAGAGTGGAAATATTTCATGGAAGATCGAACATTCAATTTTAAAGAAAGTCATATCATTTACAATTAAACTCACTTGGCTTTTAACAAATTACTAAACATGTCCCTATTTATAATTCTTAAAAAGCAAGTAACGAGTAACAAAAGACAAATAATAATAATAATAATAACAAATAACAAAAACGTTATCAACTTGAGGCTTAAAAGTATAAAACTTAAAATGAAAAAAAAAAAAAGAAAAAAAAAAGAAAAAGAAAAATAAATTCCAACTATATAAAAAATAAGAAAAATAGTTATAAATGACAAAATTGCTAAAATAGCATAATATCACCGTAAACATCTATCAGTGATATCCATCATTGATAGATGATAATAGTCTATCAATGTCGGTGATATTTTGCTATATTTATAAATATCTTTGATTCATTTAATTATATAATAATAAAAATAAAAATGATTTTGATCAAGAATAAGGTTATGTATATATTTGAATATATTGACCCAGTTCAAAATTTCTATTTAAATTTATTAAAAGAGAAATAAATGCTTTTAAGTTTAGTTGGTTTGTTTATTTTAGTTTTTTCTTCCATCTAATTTAGTCGCGATGGACCCCGTTAGTTAATGAAAAAAAGTCAAAGATTAATGCGTGGAAGTCAAGCATTGGCTGGAAACAAACGGCGATGATCGCGACCGGAGCCTGGGGGATTTGCCGACGGTGGTGATTATTTAGTCTTCAGACCGTTGATTATTCTCAAGTATGACTCTTTTAACTCGACGCGTTTTTTCTTTCACAAGTATCTTTAGCATTTTGATTTTTCTAAATGCTCCTTTAATTAGTTCTCCTTTTTTACTCTTCACACTTTTTTTTTTTAATTATCGATTTATACCCTAAATTTAATCAATTTAAAGAATGATGTAGTACAATTACTAATTCATAATTTTAATATACACGACTCTAAAGTTTATAATTATGAATTGATATTTTCTATTTTTTATAGTAAAACTATTGTTGGGTTGACAATGAGGTATTAAACAACCACCAATCTTGAATGAGAAAGTGCAGGTCAATCGACATTGAGTTAAGCTCAGAACAACGTGCACGCAACATATGCCTATGTAAACTCTCTATTCTTTTAATTTTGCGTGTGAAAATGAGGGATTTCATGTTTAATAGGCCCTAATGAGAGTGGCAATTAATTACATTAATGTTGCGTGTAGAAGTGAGAGATTTTATGTTTAGCGAATTTTGATGGGGTGGAATGAGTGAGGGAGTGAGGATAAAAAAAATTATTGTGAGCTAAACAAAGACGATTCTCTTGGCTTCATCCTTACCCCGCTTACCCTATTTGTATTATTTTTATTATTATTGTAATTATACCTACATAATATTTAAATTTCAAGTTTGATGGTTAATTATTTTATTTATATTGAGAGATTTACAAACAATTAACAATTTTCTTTAAATTTCTACAAAATTTAATGGAAAAATTTCGTTGAGACAAAGAATGAAATGAGAAGTTGAGATGAGGATGTAAAACCATTTCGGTCCGAACCTCGCTATTGCTCCATGGACATATCCCCAAGTACTTCAAATTTAAATGCTTTAATAATCAACTTATAATAAATAATTGATTAAAATATCATTTTTGTTCCAACAAATTCTCAATTCTTTTAATTTTACACGTAGAAATGAGAGATTTCGTGTTTAATAGATCTTAATGAGGGTGGAAATTAATTATATTAGTGTTGCATGTAGAAACGAGGGATTTTGAGGGGTGGAAATGAGGGAGGGAGTGAGGATAAAAAATTGTCATGAGCTAAACAAAGATGATTCCCTTGACCTCACTCTCGCCCCTTTTACCCCATTTGTATTGATTTATTTATTATTTTAATTACGCCTACCTAATATTTAAATTTCAAGTCTAATGGTTAATTATTTTACTTATATTGGGAGATTTATTAATAATTCACAATTTTCTCTAAATCCCTATAAAATTTAGTGAAGGAGTTTGGTGGAGACAAAGAATGAAATGGGAAGTTGAGATGAAGATGTAAAACCATTTTGGTCCCAACTCGCTCTGCTCCATGAACATATACCCATGTACTTCAAATTTAAATGCTTTAATAATCAACTTATAATAAATAATTAGTTAAAACATCATTTTGATCATTGCACTTTGATGGTTGTTTCATTTTAGTTCTCGTATTTTTAAATGTTAAATTTTAGTCTTTGTATTTTCAACAAAGCTTAAAAGTGATCCCTAACTATTAAATTACAATATAAAAATAAGGTGAGTTGGAAAAGAAAAAGGGGCTTTTTGGGGCACAAAGTTGAGATAACATATTTGGAGTTCATATGTCTGTAAAGTTCATATATCTTTTGGAGTTCATATGTTTGTGTTTGGGGTGCAGAGTTATTTGGTCTGAGTTCATATGTCTGTATTTGGGGTGCAGAGTTCATATGTCTAGGTATGTTATGCAGTTTTTTGAAACTTTTTTATTCAATAATATGCTTTTATGATTACTATTTTTATTTTGAAACTTTTTTATTCAACAATCCTACTCATCTTTGTTTGAATGGATTGTAGTTTTTTCTTTCTTTCTTTCTTTCTTTATTTCTTTTTCGAGCAATGAACAACAATTGCTTCATTACATTTCTTGTAGAAATATGTTTAAATAAAATGAGAAACTAAAGCGAAATCAAAACTTTTGATTCTAGCTCATTTTTCTCCATGAATTTCATTATTATTTTCTTCTTCTTCTTCTTCTTCCTATTGTTGTTCTATATTTTTATTATGTTATGATTTTTTTTTAATTAAATCTCCACGTCATCGTAACAACCAATGACATGTCACCATATTTCTTCAACAATTTCACTTTCATTTCCTCTAAATTTGGAGATCATTAGAGAACAAATCTCTATTTTTCACTAATTTTTGCTGGAAAATGTTCCAATTTTTTTCTCATTTATTATATATATATATTTTGTTATATGTTACATATATATTTTTTTTAACTACATACATACTTTTCGTCTAAATATTTTTAACACTCATTTGATATGTGAATTCAATTAAATAAAAATATTTTTTACAAATGTGTACGTATAAATATTGCACTTAATGTAGACAAAATAATATTTTTTTTATATAATCAATAACCCTACAACATACTTTAACAGTTATCAGTCTTATAGTAGTTGGAAGTAGTTATCGAAATTGATTATCGAAGATGATTTTTGCTGGAGTTTGTAATCGGAGATGGTTGTCGGAGCCTGAAGTTGGTCGCGTGAAGGTGTATTGGAGTTGGTTATCGAAGTTTTTTCATCGAAGGTAATTTTCGAATCTTGGGGTTGGTCGAGCGAAAGTGGTCATCAGAGAGAGAAGAGGGAATTTTAGGGAATAGTGAAACTGAGAATGGACTGTCTTTAAATAGAAGAAATTGAAAAAGAAGGGGAAGAGAGAGCTTGATGGAGAAGAAAGATGGGATGGGAGGGGAAGGAGAGAGATTGAAAATAATAACAATCCATTTTTTACACCCAATTTTCTTACTTCGAATTTGTTTAAAACATATTTCACATATGTTACTTTTTTTTACCAATAATTTAATAGTTAGGGATCATTTTGAAACTTTGTTAAAAGTACGATGATCAAAATTGGACATTTAAAAGTACATAAACAAAAAATGAACAACCATGAAACTATAGAGACCAAAATAATATTTTAATCCAAATAATCTATCAGATGATTTAAAAAGTCTAAGCAAATTATATGTATATATGACGAGTTGTTGATAAAAAAAAATGTCTAATAATTATTTAAGTATAATTGGACAAATGTCTTTTTGGGTTGTTTCCAAAAAAAAAAAAAAAATGGGACATGATAAGCACCATTGTTATACGTATACAGAGTCTAAAATTGATGTTCAAAGTGTTGGGAAAAAATGGTATATATAGAACTGAATACACTTGCAAACTGATTACACCTCAATTACTAGAAACAATGTCTTGATGTATAATATTAAACCACAAATGAAAGACAGACGGAGAAACAAGGTTTAGATATGAAAATAACCAAAGACTTTAAAGAACTTCAAAACCTTTGGAGACTCAAAATGTAGTTGAGGCACGTTTCTGTAAGCGTTGTCCTGAGGACAATTATTCGTTTTGCATGGACTACAAGCAGATTATAATGATCATCCCAGCATGATCCAACAACTAACTTTGGTAGAACTGCAATCTCGAACTACTCGAATCTGACAGAATTGTTAGATACTTACTCTCAATTCAATTAAAAAACAAAATTAAAAAAAAAACAAAGAAAGGAGAGAACACTTCATTTGGAATGAGATGGTACAAGTGAAGAACCAAGTTGCGATTTATAGGCTAACAACTCGTGTAACTTTCTAAATTACATAAAATAAAATCAATAAATACAAAAATTGAAAATTTATCAAACTTAACTCAATTGAGTTATTACTTGACAAAGATCGAACATAACTCATTCAAATTGAAAAAACTATATATTAAATTTGCACATGAAACATCATTTTAATTTGAAGTTTCAATTCAATTTAAAAATTTCTAAACAAATGAATTTAATCTACACAATTTTTATGTTTCAAATCTTCATCAAACTTTTACTTTCTTTCACTATATATATCCAACACAAAGTACATAAATTAAAATAGACACAATCTAACAACAATAATATAAATGGACGATTAAAATAAAACAAACAAAACTCAAAAGTATATAAACCAAAATAGTATATAATAAATTTAGAGTTTAATGACAAACATTATTGTAATTCAAGATGTATAAGGCTTAGATTGAAAGTCCTATGATGTGACTATAATTGTGACCATTTTATTATTTTTCTTAACAACTTTTCTTTTTTTGTTTTAAATTCTGACATTTGAAATAATAATTTGATATTGTGTCCAATAAACCTTAACCGGTTACTACTCTCTGCTCGAATCAATTGATCGAATATTAATTAGTTTCTTTATACATAGCTTTAGTTTATGTTTCATTTGTGTCAAAAGAAAAAGAAAAAGAAAAAGAAAAAGAAAAAGAAAGGAAATGTTTGATTAAAATTATCATTTTTTTTTCCTGCTTTTTCTTTTTGGTGTTTTCCATATTTTGAGGAAACGGGAGGAAGGAAAGCGCCCCGTTGCGTCGAAGGGGCATATTTGGAATTAGAAAAAAATAAAATAAATTAGGTCCCACAGGGCGCGGCCATCGCATTGATAAAGATTACCCCAGCGCTTGTCTGCTCCACTAAAATACTTTTTTCCCCTAATTTTGTGTTTATTCGATTTAATTTTTAATTTTTAATTTTTAAAATGTTATACATTTCATCCTTAAATTTTGAGTTTGATTTCAATTTAGTAATATTACAATCTTATCCTTGATATTTGAGTATTACTCCAATTTGATAATTAAATTTTAAGATTTATACTTTTAATCTCGATTATTCATCAATATTTATTTTCCATCCTTAATATTAATATTGATGTTAATAAATTTAAAATCATTAAAATAATTATAATTAATTAAGTTTCACTAATTTTTTTTATCAATTTTAAAATTAAATTCAAATTTTCACTTCATAGTGAGTATTTAATAAAATCGATGTTAAAAATGTAAAATCTTGAAACATAAAAACCAAATTGAAACAAGACTCAAATCTTAAGGCAAAATTAACATTTTGAAACTTATAGGCTAAGTTGAAACAAAATTCAAAACTTAAGGAGGTAATATTTGACCGGGATAACAAATAAAAACTAAACCCAAATTCTAAAGCCTAGTTTTGTCTCTTCTTTTTTTTTCTTTCTTTTCTCTCTATTTTTTTCATTTTTATAAAATATTATTATTATTATTTTATAGTATTCATGTATAATCATTGTACATTTTTAAAATTTTTAATGATAATAATAATAATAATAATAATAATAATAGCGAATACCCAATACCCAATATAAGAATTTAAAATAGAGTTGTTCCAATGATTATCCACCATGATCATGGCCAATTTTGGTTTTGGTTTTCTTTATGCCAAAAAAAAAAAAGAAAAAAATTATAGTGAGGAATCTATGCCCATTTTTAATGGAAGGCAGCTTCAACAATTAATTATATATATGTGTTTTAAATGTGTTAATTTTATAGATATGTATGAAAATGTCTCTAAAATATCAATGCAAATTAATATTTTTAGAAAAGTTATAAAAAGAAAAATTCAAAATAACTTATTTAAATAAATATTTCAGGTTGGTAAGAGGAATGAAAATGTTGCATCAGTGTCATTTTATTGCCTATTTTACGTGTTTTACGGATTTTTACTATATAATAAAAATGTTGATATTCATCTCTTATATTGATGTCAAATCATAAAGTATAAAAATGTCGATAAGATGCGTCAATATAAGTTTAATAATATTTATTCACTCTTTAATCTTTGTCAGACTATGCATTTAATTCTACTAATAATGGCAACCCATGAGCTATAATATTATATAATCAAGGTGTGAGAGCCTAGGTTACTCAAGCAAGAGTGACGGAACTATCTTTAATTGAAATGTTACACTATGTAATATAATTTAAAATGAAGAAGAAAGGACTATGTAATATAATTTACTTGAGTCTAATTGCTCAATATCTTTCTAATAACGCGTGCTCTAAAAGAATCCTAAAAATCTGAACTGATTTGCTTGTGTGAAATGTTGTTCTTTTTTGTTTTGCAGTGTGGATTTCTCCAGCTAGTTCTTCTAATACCATTTCTTTTCCAAACAAAATGATCTGAATTTCCTTAATATTAAGCATTTTTATATGAAATGTGAATGTGAAGTTTAATCCTTGATGAATGAAATAGGAGTTGAAATCAATGTCTTAAATATTGGTATTCTTGATTTGCTTATCTTGTTTAAGCTATACTAGTTGTAATTGTTTCTTCAACTCAACCAAATTTCTCCTATATATGGTTGGAAATTTATTATGAATGCTTTGTTTAACCCAAAAGTAGATTTAAAAAATGTAGTTAAATAAAAAAGAATCACATTAATCCTTTCGTGGTCGATTAAATTATATCTCAAATGTTGCTGACATATTGTATTATACAAAATGTGAAGAGATGTTTGTGTGATTGTAAGTATTCTTTTGAATCGTAGACAGCTCCCATTAATGATGGCATTCTGAATGGAGTTATTCGTCAATTAGTCATCGAGTATGTCCTAACTATTTCGAATCTTTATATTATTATTTATGTCTTATCTTAGATTTTCATTTTTAGTTTCTAAGATGTACTTCTTTAAAGAAAGTATCATATATATGAAGTCTGTTTTGGTATTTATACTATATACCTAATTTAAGGGTAGTGTAAGGTTAAAAAATATAGCTCAAATTTATGTTTCTTATTAAGAAAAAGTGAGTAAGTCTATTCTAATATAGATCAACTAATGAAATCTGCCTGATTTATAATCATTGATCATTAATTTTTAGTCTAGATAACTTGGCAGTTCACATTTTTAACCGAGGCCTTTCTAACTCCCATGCCAAATTTCCATTATGTAGAAAATGATAATATTTATTTTATCTGTGAACTTATAATTTGTGAAGGTAAATGTGGCTTTTTCTCTTTGGATTTTATTAGGAGCTTGTTGAAGTTGGTCTTGTGTGTTTTGTGGCATGTTTGGTTGCTTTTATTTGTTATATTCTTGACATTTTAAGATATTTTGTAAATACTTTCTATTTTCTTGTGAAGTCTTTGCATGGTTTTTTAGGATTTTTTTTTTCTTTTAAGTTTGTATTCCATTTTGATCTAAAAAATATTCAAGATCTCTATGTAAAGTTTCTTGATTTGATAGATTGTGATATTTTTCGATAGTTTCTTCAATCTCACCCCATGTAACAACTTACTCATTCAATTTCCTTATTGAAGGTCTTAGACTTTCCATAACGTTTTCTTAACACTATTAAAAATGTTATAAAAAATCAATTTTCGATAGCGTAAATGTAATGTTGTGGAAACTTTTCATATCGTTTATGAAAAATGCTATAAAAGTCTTTTATAATATTTTTCATAGCAGTAAAAAACCCTATAAAAGACATTTTATAATATTTTTTATAGCGATAAAAAATGTTATAAAAGACTTTTTATAGCGTTTTTAGCATGTTGTAATAGTCTATGTTATTGAAAGTCCCCAACATTTCATAGCATTTATTTAATGTTATGAAAATGCTATAAAAGACTATCTATTGCATAATTTTAATGCTATTGCATAATTTTAATGCTATGATTGATTTTTAATAGATTTTTCATAATAGTAAACTTGTTGCAATGTTGGTTTTATGCATGTTTTTATAGCTTTTTAAAATGTTATTGTACATTTTTATAACGCCTATTTATTATTAAAAATAGTTAGAATCGTAAACTTATAACTTTAGTGTCACAAATAATTGCATTTGCATTATTTAAAATATCATATAAAACTATTTAATTTCAAGCTAACTTAATACATCATGTTTGTTTACAGCTAAAATAAACCATAAATATCCAACAAGTAATTGGCATAAAAAAATTGGTTAAAATATATAGGGTAGAGCATAAGTATAAAATACACGAAGTTAAGTGAGTTTTTATCCCCACTTGACATATTTAGTCAATTCAAATTTTGATTTGTTGACTACTAGTTCATGAATTTAATTTAAGATTCTACTTTAAAGACGGCAAAAATATCCACGAACTATATATTTTAATTTTCATGTTAAATATACTAAGTTAAAAAAAATGCATCACTTATTAAAATCTCCAAACCAATAGTATCTTAAATCATATTGAAGGTGTAGCAAGGCATATCATGTTATCTTTCAAATAGAATCATGCAACAAAAGTGAAAAACATGTACATCCTAAATTGGAAATTTCAAACAAACAAGTAAATTACAAACACAACAAGAGTCTTTTTAAAAAAAATTCACAAGAAATGAATGGAATTATCTCCCAATTTATATACCTGTCACCTAAAAGTTAACAACAAAAAACTTATATAATTTGAATAAAACTAGTGAAAAGAAGCTAACAGAAAATACCAATATCAAGAAACATGGAGTAATAATAAGATAAACGGCCAAACCTTGTGAAACAAACTTCTACTATATGACATGAGGGAGGCAACTGAAGGAATCCGACAAATATATGAAACTTGTATAACTAAGAGAACAATTACTTGCCACTGCTTCATTTTGAATGCTTGAACAAAGATGAATGCTTTTTCCAGTCTAGTGCCAACTTAAAAATCAAAATAGAGACTCCAAAACCCGTGATCAATAAAAAATCATTTTAAAAAATATAAAATGAAATGACTCAAAAATACTTAAACCAAAGTTTACGAACAAACCTCGACTTCCCAATAATTTCACATGAAAACGGAAGAACAAAAGCACATTAAGAATTAGTGTATAGTTTTGGAGATAGGGAATGCAAATGAGGATTTGCTTTACCAATCGAAAAAAATCTTGTTAAACACTCTACAACAACCGGTCAAAATGTTTTTTTGTTTGGAGGACAAGTTACTTCTAACATCTACTCTATCTAATTTAGGATTGGAGAAAAAGATTTGGTGGATTATCACAGTTGTTGATTAGAATCAAACTCTAGATTGTGAAAACCAGAGTGAATCACAAGTTTGAGAAGAACATAATCAAACTCTGTTATTCACAAACTTGTTCTTCACTTTTCAATCTAAACAAAATTGGTAATCGGGCCAATGTGAGAAAATGAAGAAATGGGAAAATGGGTCACATTTTAGTCTTCCTGTTGGGTGCAAATTTATATTTAAAACGGTCCATTGATTATTTTTAAAACGGTCCATTAATTAATTTTAAAACGGTCCGTTGATTATATTTAAAACGGTCTGTTGATTAATTTTAAAACAATCCGTTGATTATTTTTAAAACGGTCTGTTTCGATGCTGAAGACCTATAAAAGGTGAGGCCTTCAGCAGTTCGTTATACACAGAATTTATTTTCTTAATTCCCACTTCATTTTCATCTCCTCCTCCATCTTAGTTTTCCGATCAGTGAGTTTAGAAAGGGTGTACGTTCCGATCGGTAACGGTGCATTTCTAATCGGTTTTCATTTGGTTGTTTTTTCCCGGGGACGACGTGACAATTTTCAGATCTGCTTGCACACTTGGGCAGAGCCGCGAGCTCTGTGACTCAGCCTATAATGAGTTTCTGTTTTGTAGGTCTTAACCGTCGTGCCTTGACGGTTTACAGTTCGTCATTCTGAGGGCCCTGCCATTTCCAACAATAATTTTAAGACGTTTACACATCATCAATGGCCCTCAGTAGCAACAATGAGATATCTGATCTCAACCGTCCATTCTGGTTCAAAGGAGCGAACTTCAAGCGCTGGAAGCAAAAGATGCTATTCTTCCTCACCATCAAGAAAGTTGTCGAAACTTGTACCAGCGTTAAGCCGATCGTCCCTTTAGAAGAACCAACTGAACAACAGATAAAAGAAGCTGCTGACTGGGAGGAGAAAGACTTTCTATGTAAGAATTTCATTTTAAATGGTTTGACTGATGATCTGTATGACTACTACAGTACAATGAAGATAACGAAGGAGGTTTGGGATGCCCTGCAAAAGAAGTATGACATCGAGGAAGTCGGGTCGAAGAAATATGCGGTTAGCCGTTATCTCAAGTTTCAGATGACGAATGACAAATCCGTGGAGGCCCAATCCCATGAACTCTAGAAGATAGCCCACGAGATAATTATTGAAAGTATGCCTTTAGACGAACAATTCAAAGTTGTTGTTATTATTGATAAACTGCCCCCCTTATGGAAGGACTTTAAGAACACTTTGAGGCATAAGACCAAGGAGTTCTCCTTGGACAGTCTTATAACCCGGCTAAGGATCGAGGAAGAAGCCCGAAAGAAGGACCAGAGGGAGGAGGTGAATGCAGTACCTAGGAAACTCACCTCTGCCATGGTAAAACCTGATTAAAAAAAAAAAACTAAGAGGACAAAGAAGAAAGGTCAGAATTGTGGCTCCAGCAACCAGAACCAACAGAAAAACAGAAGCCCCCTTCAAGAGGAACGGTACAGTTCCTCTACTTTAATTGTAATAAACCTGGGCACATGGCTAGGAACTGTAGGAACAGGCGTTGTCCTACTGGTCAGGCGAACCTAACAGAAGAACCGTTAGTCACTATGATCACAGAAGTAAATGTGATCAGTGGTTGTGAAGGGTAGTGGATAGACACTGGTGCGACGCACCATGTCTGTCACGACCCTAGTCTATTTAAAACTTATACTGAAACTAAGGATAAGAATATTCTGTTGGGAGATTACCACTCCACGAAAGTTGTTGGAACCGGCGAGGTGGAACTGAAGTTTACCTCTAGGAAGACTCTCACGTTGAAGGACGTTCTGCACACTATGGAGATACGAAAGAATTTTGTTTCGAGCTATCTCCTCAACAAAGTCATGTTTACTCAAACTATAAGGGCAGACCTATATACTCTTACCAAAAATAATGTATTTGTAGGGAAAGGGTATGCAATTGAGGGAATGTTCAAATTAAATCTAGACCTTAATAAAATGAAATCTTCTGTGTATATGTTGTGTTCTATGAATATTTTGCATGCTAGACTTTGTCATGTGAATAAGAATTAATTAGTAACATGATTAGACTGGAAATGATACCTAAGTTATCAACGAATGATTTTGATAAATGCGAGTATTATAGTCAGGCTAAAATTACTAAAACTTCGCATAAATCTGTACTTAGGAATTTTGAACCTAGATTTGATTCATTCTGATGTCTGTGAATTTGATGGCATATTGATTAGGAACAGTAAAAGATATTTCATTACTTTTATTAACGATTGCTCTTATTTTATTTTTGTATACCTGCTGAAAAACAAAAGTGATACTTTTGATGCCTTCAAACTTTTTGTTTCTAAAATAGAGAATCAGTTTAATAGAAAAGTTAAAAGACTTCGTAGTTATACGGGAACCGAGTACAACTCAGACAGTTTTAATGAATTCTTTAACTCAGATGGAATAATACACGAAAAGACCTCACCTTATTCTCATAAATGAACGAAAAAGCCGAAAGGGAAAATAGAACTTTAGTTGAGCTAGTAGTTGCTATTTTACTTAGTTCAAGAGCCGCGTCTTATTGGTGGGGTGAAATCATCCTTACCATGTGTTATGTCTTAAATAGAATCCCGAAATCTAAAAATAAAACTTCACCTTACGAAATTCTCAAGAATAAGAAACCAAACTTGTCTACTTTAAAACATGGGGTTGTCTAGCCTTTGTAAGGATTCCTGACCCAAAAAGGAGAAAGTTGGCTAGTAGAGCTTACGAGTGTGTCTTTATAAGTTATGCCTTAAATAGTGAAGCCTACAGATTCAATGATCTAGTGAACCAAGTGATCATTGAGTCAAATGATGCCGACTTCTTTGAAGATAGATTTCCTTTTAAATCAAGGAATAGTGGGGGCTCTGGTTCAAGTGGTATAACCCTAGTTAGAAATCCTAACCCTAAAGAGGAAACTGACCCAAAACCTAGAAGAAGCAAAAGAGCTAGAACCGCCAAAGATTTCGGAAATGACTTCCTGACCTACAATGTAGAAGAAGACCCTAAAGATCTAAGAGTTGCCCTGTCCTCAGTAGATGCCAACCTATGGCAAGAAGCCATAAATGATGAGATTGACTCACTTGAGTCAAATAGGACTTGGCACTTAGTAGATCTACCCCTAGGATGTAAGGCAATAGTGTGTAAATGGATCTTAAGGAGGAAACTTAGACTTGATGGGATTGTCAACAAATTTAAAGCCAGGTTAGTAGCGAAGGGCTTTAGACAGAGAGAAAACGTAGATTTCTTTGACACCTTCTCCCCTGTCACTAGAATTACCTCTATCTGTGTCCTGTTCTCTCTTGCTGCCCTTTATAACCTCGTAGTACATCAAATGGATGTAAAAACTGCTTTCCTAAATGGTGAACTTGAAGAAGAGATTTACATGGAACAACCTGAGGGTTTTGTTGTCCATGGTCAAGAAAATAAGGTGTGTAAATTAGACAAATCTCTCTATGGACTAAAACAAGCTCCTAAGCAATGGTATGAAAAATTTGACAACCTTATCCTATCTAAAGGTTTCAAGGTCAATGAAAGTGACAAATGCATCTATCATAAGTTTGATAATAACCTCTGCACTATTTTGTGTCTATATGTAGATGATTTATTGATCTTTGGGTCGAACTTGCACGTCATAAATGATGTAAAATAAATATCGAGTGCAAACTTCGACATGAAAGACTTAGGAGAAGCTAGTGTAATCTTAGGCATAAAAGTAAATAGGTCTGAAAAGGGAATTTCTTTAGATCAATCTCATTATATAGAAAAGATTCTAAAGAAATATAATTACTTTGAGTGTAAACCAACCTGTACTCCTTATGACCCTAGTGTCAAGTTGTTCAAGAACACTGGTGACAGTGTTAATCAATCTGAATATGCGAGCATCATAAACAGTCTTAGATACGCTACCGATTGCACTAGGCCTGACATAGCTTATGCTGTAGAACTACTTTGCAGGTTTACAAGTAGGCCTATTAAAGAGCATTGGGATGCTATAGAAAGGGTCATGAGATACTTAAAGAAAACCCAAAATCTAGGATTACATTATCAAAAGTTTCCTACTGTCCTGGAAGGGTTCAGCGATGCTGATTGGAACTCTCTTTCGGATGATTCAAAGGCTACAAGTGGCTATATCTTTAATATAACTAGTGAAGCTATCTCTTGGAAGTCCAAGAAACAGACTATTTTAGCTCAATCTACGATGGAGTCAGAAATGATAGCACTAGCGAGGTTGGCTTAGAAGTCTGCTATCAGAGATTCTCTTATGGAAAAAGTTGGTACCAGCCATATTGATCCATTGCGATAGTACTGTAGCAATCGCAAAAGTTCAGAACCGTTACTACAACGGAAAGAGACGTCAAAGACGTCGTAAGCACAGTACCATTAGAAAGTTTCTCACTACTGGTGCAGTTAGAGTAGATCACACACAGACTGATGAAAATTTGGCAGATCCTTTGACGAAAGGACTGGCCAGAGAAAAAGTTTTTAGAACCTCAGAAAGGATGGGACTTATGCCTATCGAAAAATGAATCATAATGAGGAAAACCCAACCTGTAGACTGGAGATCCCAAAAAATAGGTTCAACAGGTAATAACTGATCACGAGTGATATATAGTGAATCATGCTAAACCAAACACAGAGTTCCATTCCTATGACTTAAAGTCTGAGCATGATATCCTGAAGTGTAAGAAAGGTCGAACTCAGTTCTTAATGAGATCTATACTTGATGACAAGTGGGGTACCCAGCTACGGGAGTACCTTTGATAAACTCGCCTGTGTGAATATGGAAGTGAGGACCGCTTCCTATGGAGTTTATAGGCAAACTCTCTAGAGCATTCACTAAACCGGGATTCGCGTGCTAGGCCTTAAAAGCACGAGCTTTCATACTACACCTTATCAACAATCTGTGTAAGATGTTGTTTGAGATAGAGTTCAAAATCAAGTGTTACTCTAGTATATTCTGAATCATTTACACTATGTAAAGGTTCAAGTCGTAAGACACCTTTGCTTATGCATAGTGTTGTATAGACTGAAACTGCTGGATGAAAATCTTTCCTCTCTTTTCGTTTTGTTTAAATTTTCAGGTGGGGGATTGTTGGGTACAAATTTATATTTAAAACGATCCATTGATTATATTTAAAACGGTCCCTTAATTATATTTAAAATAGTCCGTTGATTAATTTTAAAACAATCCATTGATTATTTTTAAAATGGTCCATTTTGATGCTGAAGGCCTATAAAAGGCGGTCTTCAGCAGTTTGTTATACACAGAATTCATTTTCTTAATTCTCACTTCATTTTTCTCTCCTCCTCCATCTTAACTTTTCAAGCAGTGAGTTTAGAAAGGGTGTACGTTTCGATCGGTAACAGTGCATTTCCAATCGGTTTTCATTTAGTTGTTTTATCCTGGGGACGACGTGACAATTTTCAGACTTGTTTGCACACTTGAGCATAGTCGCGAAACGTCTTAAAGAGAGCGAGCTCTGCGACTCAGCCTATAATGAATTTCTGTTTTGCAGGTTTTGCTCTTCGCTTGACCGTCGTGCCTTGACGGTTCACAGTTCGTCGTTCTGAGGACCCTGCCATTTTCAACAATACTTCCATTCCTTAACCCATTTGCATAAATCAAATACAGCTAGTGATGTTCACGGGGCGGGATCGGGGATGTCATTCCCCGTCCCTATTTCATTCCCCATCCCCATGAAATTCTCCACGGGGATTAGAGCGGGGATTCTCCGCGGGGAATTCGCGAGGATCGGGTTCCCCGCAAGGAATTTTTCCCCATTAGTTAGTTTTTTTAAATAAATAATTAACTTTATCACTAAATTTTTTATTGTGGTTAGTTTTATCTAACAATTTGAATTTAAATATAAATTATGCAAATTTTGGCCTAAGAAAACTAATCAAGTAAAAAGAAATAAATAAAAATAAAATTATTCACATATATAATCTAAATTTAAATATTCAATTCAAACATATTCATTATCTTAACCAATAAACAATCCAACTTGAAATTTAAATGTAATATTTATATAATACTAATAACATAATATTAACTAATTATACTAAACAAATAAATTGAGGCTAACCAGGGCTAGGCTGGGACAGGAAATTTTTTGCTCCCACTACCTCCTCCATTTTTCGCCTAATTGGGAAATCTCCGTTCTCGTGGAAAATTGGACATTTCTATATATATATATAGCTTTTAGGATTTTTACATAAATAACTCTAAGATGAAGAAATTAAAAAGCAAACCAAGAAATCTGGAAATTAGAGTTTAAAAATGCAAAAGCATAGCAAAAAAGAAAAAAGAAAAAAAGAGGAAGATTGAAACAAAAGTAAATGATGAAAAATAGTGTAAATTAATTTACCTCACACATTGCTCAAACATGCACATATATGCTCAAATTGGTGCATAAAGTAGTCCAACGAAGGATAAAGTTAAAATTTCAAAGCCAAGCACATAAAGATGCTGTAAATAATTGGAGAGGACAAGAGAAGATTGAGAGAGAACAACCGATAGAGACTTTGAGAGATAAATGGAGCTGGCGACGACTGGAGAGGACAAATGAGAAGATAGAGAGAACAAGAACGAAGTTGAAGGTTCAAGAAGGTGAAGAATGAGAAGAATAGAGAATGAAAGATAGAAGTTGCGAAGAATAAGAGAGAATCAGAAGAGACCTCTAGCGAAAAGACACGGAGAATACGTGAAGATCGAATGAGAGAATGAACAAACGAATGAAGTGTGTGTGAAAAGCGTAATCCACGAGAGAGAAAATTTTGGTGAAATTTGACTAGCATCCAAAATATAATTTAGTTTCCTGCTTTTTTTTTCTTTCTCTTTAATAGCTTTATTTATTTATTTATTTTTGTTAAGACTATCCTAAAAAGTAATTAAAGGAGATATTCGTTGTAGTTCATTGTTTGACTCAATTCGACACGTGATCTACCTTTCACCTGATCCAACTCAAGAACTTTAAGCTCTTTATCTAGTGGATGAAATGATACCTTACATCATAAAGATCAAAGATGCAAATTGAATTTCATGATGTCTTAATCTTTGAAATCTTGTGAATTTTGTATTTTGTGAACGTAAATAATTGCAAATTATATTTGGTAATTTATTTATTTTGTAATATATAAATGGAACACAAAATTTTAATTACGAGAAAAAAGTGAGGGGTTTATGTATTATGAAGTATTTCATGTATATTTAATCAAAAACAGGAACTTTTATTAATAATGTAAATAAATTATGAAATTTCTATGTGTAAGTTTGTTGCGGCATAAAATTAAAGCTATATATGTGATATAATAGTATTAAAATATATTATTATATGTTAACGATAACTCTAAAAAAAAGTTATTATTTGATAAATATAACGTTAAGAAAATGTTATATTATGTGGTAAAGATGGCTATAAGAAAAAGTTATTGTAAATTAAAGATAATCTTAATAACTAAAACTATAAAATGTGTTCATAGCAATGTATATATGTTATATCTTCATACTTTACTATAGCATTCGTTATAGCTATACAAAAATGCTATAAAAACTCCCAAACTTTTAATAATACAGACTTTTATGTTATATCTTTATACTTCACCACAATATTCGTTATAGCTATACAAAAACGCTATAAAAAGTAGACTTTTTTATAACATAGACTATCAAGACATTCAAAAAATGCTTTAAAAAGTTTATTATAGTTTTTTTTTATGAGCTATTGTATCCGTTATTTCTTGTTGTGGAGGTATAAAAAAATCGAACCATCAACATTTAAAATAATGATTGGTATGTTTTTATCCACCTATATGATTGGATTGACCAATCAGTCCAAAAACTTATAAATATGATATATATATATATATAGAGGGAAAAGAAAAAATATTACTTGCAACATTTAAGTTGATACTATGTTAAGGTTATCCATCAACTCAAAAAATAAGTTGATGGATCATGATAAATTTAATTATAATATATCAATATACCTTGATAAATTATGTTACTTTCCATTGTTTATTGTAAATAACTTCTAGTTTTAACATAGAAGGTTAATTGAGTTAACTAAATTGAACATAACTTGATGTTAATTGACACTGTTTATTCTCGTGAGATCATAAACTCAAATCTTCATTGATTATACTAAAAAAGAAAAGTTAGTTGAACCGTACAACTACTTGAAAACAAAGTTGCTTACCTAATTGCATAGGTCATCTATATTGTAAATCCCAAACACTTTTCCATCATCTTTGTGAGTTAGGTAGAGATTCGCCTTTTTGTATCTACTCTAAAAATTTCCTTAACATACACCGTATTAATTAGGATTTTATCAAACAACTTGATATCAATAAAACTTCCTAAAATATAAGAATATGGACAATATGTTTGTAATATAAATTTAAAAAAGAAATCATTTTAAATGGTAAAATTATTGAAAATATTTACAAGATATAGTAAAATTTTAGAGCTATCAATGATAGATACTGATAAACACGAATAGAAAATATGATTATTATTATTTAGAGTATAAAAAATGACTTAATCAAGAGGATAAAAATAAAAATGATGGAGTTCTGAAAAGGTTTCCAACTCAACTACTTTAATTAACCACATAAAGACTAAGGAAATTGATAAAACCATATTTTCTATCATATGAATCTCAATAATTAGGGTTTTGAAGTTAATTAGAATATGGTCCCATAAAAACGGATATTTTTTTGGTTGGCCATAAGAACCTAGCCACGCAACCTATAAAGGGCAAATGCAATTGACCTTTTAACCAATACTTTTACACCACAACTCTTTTTTGCTTTGTAATGGTTGGTGATTAAGCCTCCATTTGTTTCAAGCCACGTAGCACAACCCTAATTTTACTTTTAAAAAAATATTTTAACAAATAATAATAAATAAATGTGATCCTCGGAGAATAATGTACTTTCGAATATATCCCTAATTAATGGGGTTCCATCCAAGAAAATAAATCTCCATCTCCAATTCCCTATCCCCTCACTTTCTGATGATTTTTATTAGGGTTTTGTATGTTTATATAAAATAAAAATATATGAAAAAAATATATAGCAAAATGTCAACATACAGTGACATTTTATTATATTTGTAAAGATTTCGATTCATTTTACTATATCTAAAAAAAAAAATTTATACCATTGAGTTTTTGAGATATTATATCCATTCAAATTCTAGACTCTCAAAATTGAATCGATTTACACTCATCATGATTTATGACTATTTACTTGATGTTATTTAAATCAATTCAAAATGACTTAAATAAAATTCTATTTCTCCCAAGATTCTAACAATTTAATAAGAAAAACTTATTAAATTTAATTTTTCTAAATAATTATTGGAAGAAAAAAAGAAAAAAAAATGAAAAATCGTTTATATTGACTAAGCCAATAAATATAATTGAATATTAATAATTGAAGTTTTATGTTAATTGAATATGTTCATGTTGTTATTAAATAACAGTTTCATTTTCTATTTTTGAATGAGTTAATTTGTTGACTATTTATTTAATTGTTGAAGATTTTGCGATCATAATCAAATAATTAAAAATAAAAACGAAAACTACTCCTTGTAATTTTCAAAATTTTGTTAAACTTTCAAAAGTGAAAATTTATTTATTTATTTTTTAAAAAAACAGTACTCCGCACATAAATCCTTGCTTTTATTTGTTATTACTATTTTATTTAAGAAAATCGTTACTATTATTTATTTAGTCTGAGTGCTAAAGCACGTATGTGCGTGGCTCCACGAATAGCATGGAAGAACTATATGACAGCGCTATTCTTTGGATTTTGTTCCCCGTTGAGATGCAGAAAATAATTAGGTTAAATTAATAAAATTTACTAATTTAGTTAGATTCTAATTATAAATGTGATGTTTTATCGAATTACAAAAATTAAAATTGAACTTTTCTTTTTAGTTATAGGGACTAAATTTGTAATTTAATCTGATAATTAATGCACATACACATAAATCTAGGACAAACTGTAAAAACCAATCTTAAAATATGATAAAAGTTGAAATTACACCCTCGGATCTTCAATTATAAGAATCAATCTCTCAAACTTACAATACTTAGTAGAAATTAGACCCTCAAATAAAAAAAAAACAAAACATTCAAACTTATATACTGATTACAGTTTCTACAAGTCCAATGATCTAATTTAACATTTACAAAAGTTGTTTTAAAATATAATTATAACTATCCCATATTATAGAAGCATTTTTTTGTAATTTTTGAATACAATGATTACGAAGATATGAGAGATCAACTTGAACAAAACTTATTTTTACGAGTGGTTTTTGCAACTTGCTCTGGAAATCACGTATGGGCTTAAGAAAATTTTATTTTGGTAGAACGTGTCAACGTGGCATCCAATTAAAATTCGATTGGCCAAGGTTGTTGATTTTCATGGGCAAAGGTATTGACTTGAGTGCCACGTCACTGTCACCATTACCAATAATTCATTTAAGTTACAATGACATCTTTTTCAATTGCTTTCGACCCATATAGCACCCCACGTTGCCTTTCCAATTGTAGATAGAAATATTTTGTTGGTATATATTTAGATTGTGGATTATGTTGAAGTCCGAGTTTTTGTTTGATATATATTGCTTGCTTATTTTAAATTTATAAATAGGTTAACTTCTAAGAGTTAAGTAATCAATGTTACGTAAGACTCACACCTATAATATATGGATAAAGGAGAATTGATCCACATATAGCTTCTCGAATTTATGAAAGGATGTTTTTTTCTTCTTTCTTACTATCAAGAAATGGAAGAAATTGTCCAAAAAAAAATGAGCGTAGTTGATATAGTAGCTGTACAATCAACTTCGAAGTTAAAAGTTCGATTACCTCCACCCTATATAGTGTTAAAGAAAGGAATAATAATAATAATAATATATTAAGTTTGACAGCAAGTGAACATATGAAGATTCAAACATTTTGTGGCCAAATAACCTAAATAAGTTAAGCTATGCTAAAGTTGACTAAAACATACAGTTACGACAGCAGTGAAGAGATAAGAAAGGTAGAGAGGAGATTGACCACCGGATAACGAAAAAAGGGAGATGAATTTTTCTTCCCTTTTCTTTTCTATTTCAATAATGGTTTTCCTTTTTCTATCTGTCTTTTGTACAGTGAATGTTTTCTATATATATGCAATTGTGTATATAGTAAAAGACAAAAGAATGAAATCGAATTACAAATCAAATCTGTCCTTTTTGCAGGTGCAGGAGACCGTTGTACCAAAATTTGTTATGGAGAGAGATGATCCACGGTGGCAATGACATCAGCTCCCATGTGGCACTTTGTCACCTGCTGATGAGGTTGATTTTTCATCCTCGTCATCCCCCCCCCCCCCCCCCAAAGCGAGAGGGTAATTCTGTTAGTCCGAGCTTGCTTCGAAGGTATGAAAAGGGAGAGCCTTGGTTAGGTAGTCAGCGAGCTGCTCTGTAGAAGGAACATAGCAGACATGAAGTTAGTCATGAAGAACAAGGTCCCAAATGAAGTGCACATCGATCTCGATGTGCTTAGTCCGTGCGTGGGAGACTGGATTTGCGGCTAAGGCACTTGCACCCATGTTGTCACACCAAAGAACAGGAATGCCAATTGGAGGGAAGCCAATTTCAGTTAGTAGGTTTCACACCCATATGATCCCTGTGGTAGCGTGGGCGAGAGCTCTGTACTCAAACTCGGTGCTGGATCGGGTCACAGTTATTTATTTCTTAGAGGACAAGGAAATGAGAGTGGAACAAAGATAAATGCAGTAGGCAACGGTTGATTTTCAATCATCAAGGCTTGAAGCCCAGTCGACATTAGAATAGGCTGTAATATTGAGGTGTGGATCAAAGTTGATGGTGAGGCCAAAATGAAGAGTCCCAGCTAGGTACCTAAGGACACGTTTAACAGCTGACCAGTGAACATCAGTGGGATCTTTGAGAAACTGACTTAGTTTATTGACAATAAAGGCTATGTCGAGTCGAGTGTTGGTGAGGTACTGAAGAGCACCAACTGTGTTTCGGTGGAGAAATGGGTCACTTAGAGGTGTGCCTATTCTCAATGACAGTAAGGTACCAGGGACAGTAAGAATCGAGCAGGGTTTCATGTGTTGAAGGTTGAGCTTGGTTAGAAGATCAGTGATCTATTGGGCCTGATGTAGATGAAGACCAGAGGATGTGTAGTTTATTTGAACACCAAGGAAGTGACTGAGCTTGTCGAGGTCTTTAAGAGAGAATTGTTTGTTGAATTATGAAATAAGGTGATCAATGTAGGCTGGATCACTTCTAGTAAGTATCAGATCGTCCACATATACAAAACAGCATGGTAATGGTGGATGAGGTGCACATATAGTAGAGAGAAGTGTCAAAAGAACTTACTGTGAACTCGGATCGATAGAGGAAAGCTTTGAGTTCATCATTCCAAGCTCGAGAAGCCTACTTAAGGTTGTAGATAGCTCTGTTGAGCTTGCAGATGTAGTGAAGGTAATACTTGCTTTCAAATCTGGGGGGTTGAGACATGTACACTGTTTCCTTCAGCGTGCAGTTAAGAAAGGCATTATTGAAATTTATTTGGCGAAGTGGCCAGTGCTTGGATATCGCCAATGTGAGGACAATTCTGATGGTGGACGCCTTAACAACATGGTTGAATGTATCGAAATGATCAAAGTCAGGGTGTTTGTGAAAGCCCTTGGCGACAAGGCGTGCTTTGTATCTCTGAACAGTTCCTTGAGCATCTCGCTTTAAGCGGTAAACCCACTTGCATCCGACAACAATGTGATCAGGGGTAGGCGGTACTAGTGTCCAAGTGTTGGTACGTTGCAGGGCATCAAGTTCTTCAACCATTTCTGCCCTCCATTGTGGAATTGGAAGAGCTTGAGTGATAGAACTAGGTTCAATCCGAGTGAGGTCAGTATTTAGCTCAACAACCCAAGCTTTTGGCTTGAAGACACCAGCCTTCCCTCTGGTGATCATTGGAGTGCTTATTAAAGGTTGGACAGTAGGTTGTAAGGGTTGTTGTGGGGAAGGTAGTGGGGAGTTAATCTAAGGTGAGGATATAGTGGGACCGGGAGGTGAATGTGAGAGCTGAGGTGATGATATTGGAGGAGGGTCTAAGAGAGGTAGGTGAGAACTGAAGTGTGGAGTTGATGGACTCGACATTGGATCAGGTAAGGTTTGGAGGGACTGAGGCTGGTCAGGAGGGTTGGTTCTTGGTAAGTGGTGGTTTGAGGGCAGGTGAACAGGAGGTTAGGGAAACCAGATGGTGATTGGTGGAGCTGAATTGGAGGAGATTGAAGGCTGAATGTTGGCAAAGCCGGTTTGAAAAAGGAATTCTTCTTCATTAAATATTACATGGCGGGATATGATTATTTTCCCATCATTAGTGAGGCAGCGGTAACCTTTGTGTATTGGTGAGGGACCAAGGTAGACACATTTTTTTGCTATGAAAGGCAAATTTGTGAGTCTGATACAGTCAAGATGAGGATAACACACATAGCCAAAGACCCTGATAGAGGACAAATCCAATTTGCTGCCAAGTAAGGCTTCCAGTGGGCTGATGTCTTGAAGAATACGAGAAGGAAATGAGTTAATAAGTAGAACGGAAGTTTGAAAGGCATACCACCACAGATGTAGGGGCATCTTAGCTTGGGCTAAAAGTGTTAGACCCGTTTCAACAATGTGACGATGTTTACGCTCAGACGACCATTCTGAGCTGATGTATACGGGCAGGAAACTCTTATTTGAATTCCCAACCGATTACACATGTGAGTAATGGCTTTGTACTCACCCCCTCCATTCATTTGTAATGTGCGAAGTGTTTTGTTAAACTGAGTACAAACGAAAGCCTGAAAGCTTTGGAAGGCAGCAATAGTATCACTTTTCTGTTTTAAGGGATATAACCAAGTGAATCTGCTGAAGTCATCTACGAATAATACATAATATCCATAACCATCAGCTGATGGCATTGGGGTAGGCCCCTGGAGGTCAGTGTGAACCAAATCGAAAGATGTTTTTGAATGAGATAAAGAGTCAGAGAAGGGTAAGTTATGGGACTTTCCAAATTGACAAGCTTCACAAAAACACTTCTCATTATCAGTGATTTTCAAATTACATCCACTAATTAGTTTTGACAAAATTCTAGGGGATGGGTGGCCAAGCCGCCTGTGGAGAAGTAACTTGGAGATAGTCGTGCTGGTTATGAATGCAGATAGAGGAGAAGACATATTGGACCGAGTAGTCAAGCTAGCACCTGATGAACTTGAGGCAGGGAGTGCATTATTTATCGACTGGTTGGCAGTGTCCAATTGGTAGAGTCCATCTTTAAGTCGGCCTTTCAGAAGTGCTACCCTCGATTCATTGTCCTTAACCATATAGAAATCAGTATGAAATTCAACCACAATGTTATTATCCTTGGCTAGTTTGGACGCACTGACTAAATTTTTAGCGATATCAGGTACATAGAGTATATTGAGGAGGGACATATTTGAATGTCCATAACGAGATATAGTGAGGGGAGTACCATTACCAACCATGACTTTATCAGTACCTGTGTAAGTGGAAGAGAAGTGGGGGAAGGTAGGGTTTCTAGTTACATGAGTGGAAGCACCGCTGTCGACATACCAGTTGGGGTCAGCGGCTGTTTCAAGGGAGGCAACAGCCGAGTGCGTGAGTAAGGCAGAGGTGTTATGTTCTTAGTTTCTGCTTGATAGGAGTTGGGTAGATTCAGCACGGGTGTGTGTTTGTCGAGGGTTGTTAAACTCCTTGTTGTACCTGAAGTAGCAAATATCAGTGGTATGACCAAGTTTTCTGCAGATTTGACAAGTAGGCCTGGTTGTTGAAGCACTATTCCGGCAGCCACGTCCCCTGTTACGACCTCCTCCGCCCCTAAAGTTTGAAGGCTGAGTGTTTCCATATGAGTTGCGATAAGCATTCGCTGAAATGTTGGGATTATTTTGCACAACATTAATTGAAGGTCAGCTGGGCAAGAGAGAAACATTTTCCATTCCAGTGATCCCGGTTTTGATTGCAAGCTGATACTCAAGCCTTTTCTCATATGATAGTAAATCAGACTGAAGATCAGACCATCGAGTTGTCCCTTTTCTTTGTACTGCTACTACCACCGGGTTATATTCCTTATCAAGCCCAGACAATACTTGTGATATAAGATCAAGTGAGGAGACTGGTGAACCTGAAAGAGCAAGACCATCAACATATTGTTTCATTATGGTTAGGTATTCACTCATTTTCAGTGCGCCTTTGCGGGTCTGTTGGAACATCCTTTTGAAATAATCCATCTCAGCCCTTAATTGAACCCCAACTAATTCTTGAATAACTTCCCGTAGATCTTTAGCAGTTTGGTAACCCATTACTTGTGTAGCAATTTCCTGATTCATTGAGTTGTAGAGCCATCCTAAAAGGAGCTGATCGACGGCTATCCAAGCATTATAGGTTGGATTCGGTTGCAGCTCAACATCTGACATCGTAGCATTAGTTGGATCGACACTCGAGCTTTCACCGGAGTGCTTACTGGTATGTTTGATGATGAAGCGATTAGGACAGGGGTTTCAGTTAGATAGCCTTCCAATCGGTAGCTTCTGAGTATCGGCCAAGCAAGGTTTTGTCAGAGTAGGAAGTTTGACCTATCCATTTTTAATGGATGTCACATGATTAAGTAGTTAGTTTAATGGTGGTCCTGTGATGTTGCCATTGTTGACAGCTCCAGGGAAGATGGCAGATGAGGTAGCTGATGTATTCACCATTGTAGGCTATTTTTACCGTAGGCTCTGATACCAAGTTACGATAGAAGTGAAGAGATAAGAAAGGCAGAAAGAAGATTGACCACCGGATGACGAAAAGAGGGAGATGAATTTTTCTTCCCTTTTCTTTTCTATTTCAATAATGGTTTTCCTTTTTCTATCTGTCTTTTATACAGTGAATGTTTTCTATATATATGCAATTGTGTATATAGTAAAAGACAAAAGAATGAAATCGAATTACAAATCAAATCTTTCCTTTTTGCATATGCGTTGTACCGGAATTTGTTAGGGAGAGAGAAGATCCACGGTGACAATGCCATCAACTCCCATGTAGCGCTTTGTCACCGCTGATGAGGCTGATTTTTCATCCTTGTCATATACCCTCTACTTTTTTTTTAGCCTACAAGATTGAGAACTTCTAAATTTTTATCTAATAAGTTTTGAAACTTTAAAATGTGCTTAACTTTTTAAACTTTCGATTTTATTATATATAATAGGATTTTGAATTTAAGGAAATGTATAACGAGCCATAATTATATTAGTCTTTTAATTTCAATTACGTGTGCAATAGATCTTGTGATACATTAGACTTCTTTTTTTTTTTTTTTTTTTTTGTGTACAAACCATCTAGATGCAAAATTGAAATGTCCCTCATATTATTTAATAGGTTCATAAGTTTAAAACTGCCAACATGCTAGAGATAAAATTAAAATTTCTAAGCATATTAATTTTTAAAATTTAGGAACCTACTAGACGTGAAATTGAAAGATTAGGAACCTATAACTGTTAGTTTTTTTTTTAATATTCAATAATTGATTAAACAAATTCCTTAAAAGTCTAAAGACTTAGCTTATAATTTTAATCTTCATTTTGTTGTTGTTGTTGTTTTTTTTTAATCTTCATTTAGTGTGAAGAGAGCTCGAAAATGACTAATTTACCTTTTATTTGGATAAATTCAAACATTACCCTCGTACTATATACTAGGTTTTATAAACACTCATATTAATTCAAAAGTTATAATATTATCATTGATCTTTTATAAACATTTCAAAGTTACTATTGGAATAGAAATTCACTAAAGTGTTGAATGAAAATGAGAACTTGAAACGTAAGTCGTATTTGAGTCTCAATTTTGGTAAGTTACTACCACACATTTCCAAGTCCCAAAGCTTGTGGGGTACTTTTTGTAGATCAACCATTTTATGCCAATTTGGTAAAAATGTTGGTCCTGTTAGATAATTATTTTGTTTTTTTGTTTTAGTTTTTGTTTTGTTTTTTAAAATTAAGCCTATTTCATCAACATTTCTTACAACGATTTGTATTTTTCTTAAGTATAATAGTTGAATTCTTAGCCAAATTCCAAAAACAAAAACAACATTTTGAAAACTACTTTTTTTAGTTATCAAAATTTGACCTGATTTTTTCTTCTTCTAAATAGTAGATAATAAATGAAGAAATTTGGAGGTGGAAGTAGTATCCATAAACTTAATTTTCAAAAACAAAAATAACAACAACAACAAAATGGTCACCAAACGAGACCTTAATTTTAAGTTTTTGGTTTTTAAAAAATTAAGCCTATAAATATTATTTTATAGCCAAATTTTTACTAGTAGTTTAAAAAATCAAGCCAAATTTTGAAAGCTATAAAAATAACTTTTAAAATATTGTTTTTGTTTTTGGAATTTGGCTAAGATTTCAACAGTTGTGTTTAAGAAAGATACAAATTATTGTAATAAATGGAGAGAAAATAGGTTTAATTTTTCAAAAACAAAAAATAATTATCAAACGGAGTCTTAATTTTTATTATTTGCAATATTTTCCTAGGGATTTCTACATAAAAGACCTTAAGATTTGGTACATATTACGTTAATGTCTTGAACATTTCATTTTTACTAAAAAAAAACTATTGGCTTCCCTATCTTCACTAATATCATTGGCTATTTATAATTCAGCCCCCACCTATATTATATTATATATATATATACTTATCTATGTATTTCTCCCTCCTCTATGCATATTTCTCTCCCTCATGCATATACTCCCTTCCCCATAATTCACACTCATTTCTAGGGGTGAGCATATTAGACCGAAAAACCGACAAGACCGACCTAAACCGACCGAAATATGGTCGGCTGGAAATCTGAACATAACAGTCGAAGGTCGGTTTCGGTTTTCGAATCGAGTAAACAGTTGGTCAAGCGTAACCCGACCCGACCAAAATATTAAAAAAATGTATATAAAATATATATTATTCTTCAATCTTCCGCACGGCGCACCCGCACAAGGAGTTAGGGTTTTGACTGAGACTCGATTTTTCTTCCGCACCCCAAGCCGCCGTTCCTTCCGATTTTCTTCCACTGTTCCACACCTCGCTCCATCGTGATTCGCCTTCGTTCCACTTCGTAGTTCCAGGCTTCCAGCCGGCAGCCGGCAGTCGTAGTTCGTCTTCGTTCCACATCATTCCACTTCCAGCCGACAATCGTAGTTCGTATATTCCAGCCGCAGTTCGTCTTCGTTCTTTCTTCGTAGTTTCAGCCGCATATCTAGAGCCTCCATTCTTTCTTCGTAGTTCCAGCCGTAGGTCAGTATATTCGTAGCTTGATATCTTCCATTCCAGCTGTTTTAATGCATTGTAGAGTGTAGATTCTAGCCGTTTCAATGGAAATTAGTTTGATTTATGGATGTGGTGGGTAATGATTGACTGATTGTAATGTATTGTAAATGAAAATTAGTTTGAAAATAACGGATATGGAGTTTGAAAACAATGGAAATTAGTTTGACTTTGATTTATAGATATGTGGGTAGTGATTGACTTAACAATCTTGCTGAGTTTTTGTAAAGCTGAAATCCTTTAAGTTTTTTTGAATTGTGTGATACTGACGACGCCTGTCATGTTGTGGTTCAACTACATGGATTCAATGGATATGGAGTTTGATGGAACTGCAACTGATGCTTCAAAAAATGAACGAGATGTAGAAGAAACGGTTACCAATACAAATATCGTTGATGTTGATTCAACAAATAAGACATCAGATGTTCCAAATCCACCAAAAAGAAGGAAGGTGGTGAAAAAATCCATAGTTTGGGATCATTTTGAGAGGCTAAAAAGTGATCCTAAAGACCCTCATGCTCAATGTAAGTACAAAGAATCTATGCATGTCATTCCAAACGTAATGGTACTGGGACTATGAAGAATCATTTGGAAAATTGTAAAAAATACCCTTACCAGAAAAAGAGAGATCCAACCCAAATGACATTATCTTTCAAAACTAAAGCCAAAAACAATGTTGGGGATAATAAGTCACAACTTGTATGTGAGTCATATAGTTTAGAGAGTTTTCGGGAAGTGTTGGTTTGAAATGGTAATTGTTGGCGAATTGCCATTCAAATTTGTGGAGGGTAAAGGATTTAAGAAATTTGTCATGTACATTCAACATAGATTTGTTGTTCCATTTGAGTCGGCTTTTAGTACAAGAGGACATGTTGTTGATTCATCACGTTGTTCATTGGCTCCAAAATAGTGGAGGCTCTCATTTGTACTCAAAATTGGCTAAATTCTGGTCCAATAGATCTTGAAGTTCAACATTACATGGAAAAAGCTTCATTATTTCAAGAAGGTATTTATTCATCATTTATATTTTGTAGTTGTAACTTGTTAGATTAAAATCTTAATGAGGTTGTCTTTCTTTTCTTAATCTTAATTATATAGAATTCAAAGCGGTTATGGACAATGAAAAAGACATTCAAGACCTTCTAGATTTTGTAAAATTGTCCGTTAACGATTAAGCATTTATCATTTGATTTTATTATAATTTGGTTGTATTTGGCAATTGACTTTATGTTTTATTGTAATTGGATTGTATTCGATAATTGACTTTATGTTGTAATTTCTAGTTTGATTGTATTGTATGTGAGTGTGACTATGTGTCATGTGACATTTCTATTTCTGACGTACACTCTCGACTCTCATATTAATTTTGTTTTCAATTATATATGTAATATGTATTAAAGGTTCTTTAAGCAATTAAGTGAAGCGAGTAGTAACACAATCCCAAACAATGGACATGTTAATTGTTAAATATTAAAGGTTGTCAAATCAAATCATATCAATATCTTATTTTTATACCTCTAGGCTAGCTTTATTCCATAAGTATTAAAATAATAAAATGTGAAATAGTATCCTGAATTTTAACTCATAATCACAAATTAAAAGAGAAAACTAAACATGATTGATAAGGAAGTTAATAAATAGTTGATTATTTTTAATTAAAAAATTGCTATTTATAACGATAATGATTTATAATTAAATATAACTTCTACCTAATAGCAATTTTTCTTAGAATTTTAATAAATAAATATAATTTCTTTTAAAGGAAGAAAAAAAAGCTAAAAAAAAAGTCAATAAAAAAAAAATCAAAAAAAAAAAAACCCTAACCCGAAAAAACTGACCGACCAGTCGGCCGTGTTTTCGTTTAGTCGCCGGTTGGGACCGGTTTGGAAGGTCAGTTCGGGGTCGGTCTGATCGGAAAACCAACCCCTACCGACTGATGATCACCCCTACTAATTTATTCCTTTTCTCTCTCTTTTTTCCTTCCTCCTCTCCCTATTTTCTCCTTTCAGTGATGTGAGTTGTAGGCGGTAGACGATAGCGTAGGGTGAATTGATGGCTCGACACAAGGTGACACGAAAAATTTGGGACGAATGATGGTGCGAACAGCGTGGGGCGAATCGACGATGACAGGTTGAGCATATTCGATCGACGACATGACGGGGTGAGCAAATCCGATTGACGATGATGGGGTGAGCAAATCCGATTGACGATGATGGGGAGAGAGATCCGTGGCGGCCATGGTTGAAGAAGAAGAGATGAAGATTGAGGGTTATGTATTATAAACCCACATATGAAGATGAACTTTATTTTTTTTTATATTTTTTATATATACTGTGATATATATGTACTTTTTTTTTAGCTGTTGTAGGAAATTTGAGATATACTGTGGTGTATGTATTCGTTTATTTGATATGAAAAAGTTTTTTTTATTTTTTTATTTAGATTTATTGTATTATGATATATATATATATATTGTGGTGTAATGAAATTTATGAAAACTTCATATACTGTAGTATATTTCATATATTGTTTTTATATTGTGATTTATGTCAAGCATTGAGTCAATCTCTAATTTATAAACAGTAGTATATTTCATATATTGGTTATAATATTTTCAAATACCTAACAAAATGTTATAAGATATATTTAAAATAATCATGAATCCGTCAAAATATTCTAAGGTATATTTAAAATAACCATTAATCCGTAAAAAAAAAACCAATAAATTGATATGTACACATAAACAACGAAATATATTATATGTACAGGTGAACAAACAATGAAATGTTTCACATAATAACAAAATTCAACATGAAAAACAAAATAGAAAGTAAATCATATTAAATATCATTTTCTCTCTCCAAATGTAAATGGAAAAAAAATATATCAAATGCATTTTATTTCTACAATCGAAAAAGGGGAAAAAATTATAATAAATACATTTCTCTTTCCATAATAAATGCATTATATGATCATTTATGTAGACATTAAATTTATATACTATGGTATATTTCATATATTGGTTAGAATATTTTCAAATTCATATCAAAATGTTCTGAGGTATATTTTAAATAACCATGAATATGCAGAAAAAAGCGTGAAACCAATGAAAATAGAAATTTTTTTTCATTAAATGTATTTTCTCTCTCCAGTTAAATTAAATAAAAGAAAAAATCTCAACAAATAAATACATTTTCTCTCTCTATTTGAAAATATGAAAAAAAAATCATATTAAATGAATATTTTCTCTACACAATAAATACAGTTTCTTTCTCCATCATTAAAAAAGTTTTGAAAATAAAGAAATATATATAAAAATCGAAATAAAAATAATAAAAAGGATAAATTTGTCCAAAAATAATATTAAAAGCATTTCTTGAAAAAACATTTTTGAAATATAGGTCTAAACATAGTTTTTTATATAAAAATTGCTATTTCCATAAGGTCCTTACGGACCACTCATCGGGGGCTTAATTGGGCCCAAAGAAAATTCAACAATCACTACATGGCGGTAGAATGGGTCACTCACGGCATAAGTCTATTGGGCTAATAGTTATTTGGAGGCCCATAATTAAACACCTGGCTCAGGCCAGTCCAGTTACAGTTCTCTTCTCTCCCTGTTTCGACTGAGAGAGAGAGAGAGAGTTCGAGCTGTGGAAAAGTGCGGGAAGGGGAAAATTGAGAGAGAGTTGGCAATTTTGTGGAGCGAGAAGGTGAATTGCCGAAGGTTGCAGAATGGATGAAGAACAGATAGCGAATTTTGTGTCAGCGTACTTGAAGAAGAAGGGTTTCAAGGAAACGGAACAAGCTTTTCAGGAAGAGCTACGTCAGAACAAGACTAATTCCTCCTCTTCGTCTTCTTCCATTGACATCGACTTCGCTAAGCACTTACTTGCCTTTTCCGAGTACTTTCTTTACCCTTATAATTCACATCGATTCCCGACTTTAATTTGCATTCAGTCATCACATAAACCTTAGTTTCCTATTTTTTACGTTGAGAAATTAAAGAGTTTTAATTGTTTTTTTGGGACATATGGTGGTAAACTAGAAATTCAGCGAGTGGGTTTGTTGTAGGAGGAATTGAATTTAAATTCTTTTGATTATAACGACTAGATTTGTACCCTAGCTGATGTAAATCCCTTGAGAGCTACTTGCTTGAATATGCTGATCGTATATTGTGGCAGCGTATTCTCATTTGACATTTACTTTTCCGGAGGATTAGGTGCTTATCAGAAACCACTTCATTTACAAGCGAATTTTCAAATAATTTACCAGTCTCTAACATCTTACATTTGGATTCTTTCCTGCCAAAAGCTATTATGGCATTAGTACACGACACTTTCTTCTTTCCTATGGAACGATAACCCCGCTAGAAATTGTTCCATACAACTTACTGAGGAATTGTGAAAATCCCATTCCAACTTACAACATTGTTAAAAAGAAAGTTCCAGAAAATATTGCTGAAGTAATAATGAAATAATAGATAGGCCTAATTCTCTTCTCCAGTCTTATAGAAGATACACTATATTGGGAGAGAGCTCCATTAGGGATACCCTTTTTGAGTTCTTTCTGCTATATTCGAATCTCTCTGTTGCATAGGCCTAACATTTTTTTCTTTTTTGTTTATTTTTGATTTTATTTATGAGAAACAGTGAATCCCTCCTTTTATAGAAAATATGAAATACAAAAGGGCAACAAACCATGCCAAAGAATTAGAGTAAAGATTGTTCGTATGTGGACCCTTAGGATGTACTAACTACTAAATCTTCCATTAAGGAACAAACTGTCGGGGATTTTGAAGGATCAAGTGCCAAAGCCAAGAATTGCTATTACTCAATAAAACAGAAGAGATTAAATGAGTAAGACTTTCCCATTCTAGAATTTCTTCATCATTTAAATTCCGACTAAGACCCAAAACCAGGCTCCATATTCGGAATTTCCATACTTGAGCATCCATTGAACGAGTAGATAAGTGATAGAGCCGCAGATTGGTTAAAACAAGAGAGCCACCTGCAAGCCAAGAATCACGCCAAAAGATGTCTTCAACCCACTACTCTAATCATTCTCTGCATAGTTTGCCAACAAGGTCAATGGTACCATGAATAAAGTTTCATTTCAAAGAGACTTTGAAGAGCTCCTATCAAAAAAAAAAAAAAAAAAAGAGAGAGAGAGAGAGAGAGACTTTGTAGAGCCACTCAAAATGGGGTCATATTGCACTTCTAAGAACTTCTAAGAGCTTATTCATTTCTTCCTTCTTAAAGGGACTTTGAAGAGCCACTCAAAATGGGATCAAATTGCACTTCAAAGAACTTATTCATTTCTTCCTTCTTTGAGGGATCATTCTCTTTGTTTGAATTTCATCCGGCAATTACAATTCAGCCACCTTATTTTAAAATAGAACCTTTCTACACACACACTCATTATGCACGCACTCGTATATGTAACAAGTAGAAATTCTCTTCATGATCTCTCTTTCCTTTTGGCTTTGGGAGGATAGCACAGTGTCATGGTTGCCACCCTCATTCTTGTCTATTTATTTCTTTTATTAACATATTGTACTTTACTAAGCAGAAGTAGTTATATATTTTTTTTGCTCTTTGATGTTTTCTTTTCCAGAGTAGAGAATATTCCAGCCAGATACCTCGAAGGATATAGCAAGCTTAGGTCCTGGGCTTACAACTCCCTAGATTTGTACAAGGTAAGTAGTCGTTTAATTTCTTCCTTGAAATTACGATTTATTTTAACTTTTTTCTTCCTGTAATGAGAACTTTAATCCTTGCATTTTCAGCATGAGTTGCTTCGTGTGCTTTATCCTGTGTTTATCCATTGTTTCATGGATCTTGTGGCTAAAGGACATATTCAAGAAGGTTTGCAAAATAATCTCTCTCATGAAAGTCTCATGTGATGGGGGTAAATATAATTAAATTTGTATTATTTTGCTTGATATCTGCCAGCTCGAACCTTTTTCAATAGGTTCCGTGAAGACCATGAAATGATGCACCTACGAGATCTACAAAAATTAGAAGGTGTACTATCTCCCTCTCATTTGGAGGTTTGTTGTTAACCAATAATGACTTTTTTATGTTCCTGTCATTGCTTGATGAAGCCGGTACTGGTTCTGACATTATGATTATAATATATTCTAGGAGATGGAATTTGCTCATTCTCTTAGGCAGAGCAAAGTCAACATAAAAATATGCCAGGTAATTCCTTGGCTATCAATCATTATTTTGTAACATGTCCATGATTATCATGCGTTGGCATGAGTTATCTTTGGTCATTTTAGATCTCTCATGAATGGATCTGAACTAATCAATCTATATTTTCTAAAAGGTTTTATTTTTCAATTATGTTGTTTAGTACTCCTATGAGATGCTACTTCAATATCTTCATAAGACCCAAACCACAGTGATACTTGGGATTATCAATGAACGCATCAACTTCCAAGGTCTTTTGCCTTTTCATACTTGCTTCACATTGTTAAGTTCTTATGCAAGCTCCAGGTGCTTTTTACCTTCTGACTTTAGTACAAGCTTTGTCTGGTTTTGCAGTTTTCCCTGGTCAACCTAGCTCAATATCTGACGATGCTGAACTTGTGACACTCACGGGAAGCACCCAGGACACTGCCAATCAGATAAATAAAAAAGAAGTTCAATGGGGGGTGCGTTGGCAGAAGTACCAACTTAGCCTATACATTCTGATTTTCATGATGATTATTATTTTGCTTGGTTGTCGCTTTTATTATTATTATTATTTTGTTGATAGGCTTTGACATCTTTGCTCTTTTTTTTTTTTATTATTATTATTATTTTTTTGGATTTGAAATATAGAAAGTTATTCTTCAATTTTCTCTAAAACAAGAAAAAATTATTTCAAAATTTAAATAACGGTAACATTCTGTTTGTTCTGTTTATGGGTTTCTCCCTTCTTCCTTTCTATCATTCGAATTTTTACTGTTTTGACATCTTTTTAATTTCAAATTCCTTAATTGTTATATTTAAATTTATGCTGGCAATAGTTACTTGAAGATTCCTTAGAAGAACGCTTGGAGAAAGCTGCTGGTTTGCTTTCAGATTCTGAAAAGGCTGAGGGAGAAATCAAGGATGGTGATGTAGATGAGAATAAGGTACCTGTGGTGATCCTGCATTTCTTATCTTTAGTTGATATACTCTCTTTTATCTGTAGTTATCATTAAATTGTTACTATTTTCTAAATCTGCATTGCATTATTGTTTATTGTCCACTCTCATGAGTTACATGTCCTCATTTGCTTGTTTAGAAAAGAAGTACTGAGGGAGGAAAGCAAGGTGCTTCAATTAAAAAGGTCAAGAAGGACAAGACTGCCGGTGCAACTGGGAAACCTCTGAGGGCTGAAGCTAATTCTGCATCTATGGCACCACGAGTGAAGCCCGAGCTTGCTTTACCCATAATGTACTTTCTTGAATCCTGTATTTTGTTTTCTGCTGCAGTTATACTCTTAGCTAGGTGATTTTTGTCCTACTACAGCCACCCTGCTCCTCCTTGTATGGCTCAGTGATGCAATCATCCAGGAGAATGATGTACTGAATTTTATCTTTTTATATGCCAGCTTGTGTTAGATGTTATGAGTTTTGTTCATGATCTATTTTTGCATTAATACTCACAAAGAGAGGGGGGGTGGGGAGGAGAGGGGAAGATGTAAGACCAGTTCTTTGATGAAAATGAGTAATCAGTACCAGTATTAGTTTGTCTTGCTGTTGATTTGTTGTGTTGATTACTTTCAGTTCAACAGAGGTGGAACAATCTATTCTCGAAGACTTGAGGAACCGCGTGCAGTTGAGTTCTGTAGCTCTGCCATCAGTCAGCTTTTATACCTTCATTAATACACGCAACGGGTATCCATCAATTTTTTTCTGTTTCTGTTAACAGTTTCTTCAGTCTCAATGCGCTTGCACTTGATATCATTGATTCTGATGTAGTTTGAACTGTTCATCAATATCACATGATGGAGCTTTAGTTGCCGGTGGATTTTCAGACTCCTCTTTGAAGGTAAGTCTTCTTTCTTAGTAACTTAGGATGGCCTAATTATTGTTTGCTCACCTAAAAAATCTTGGTGGGTTTTTCTGCAGGTATGGGACATGGCAAAGCTGGGACAACAAGCTGGCAATAGTAAGTCTGTTGAATAAGTTGAGCTATCATGGGATGCTTTTTCTATTTCTGGCTTTTAGTTTGTAATATACTACTGTTAGTATGGTAGGTTTCCATGTGTACTCTTTATATAGAGGAATATCAGTTTAACATACTGTTACATATAATTCGTGTGTCCTCTGTAAAGGAATACCAGTAGAGATTTTCTGGTTCTTGATAATATGATAAACTGAAGCTGTATAAAATTCTATAGTGCTTCTGGTGTATGGTTTATCCTCCACCCGTTCCTTAATTCTTGAAGAATTTCTTATATCCTACTTCAGGAGAATTGATTAATCGTTTCAATGTACCAAGTTGAGTTAAGTTCACCAGCTATTTATCATTCCTCTTTTCCAGATTTCATTATCAATTAGAAAAGCTTGTTTTCTCTTGCTATCACACTAATCTTGATTTTTTTTTTTTTTTTTTTTTTTTTTTTTTTTTTTTTAAATAAATAAAGTTTCTTTTACTCAGATATTTTGGGAAGGAAATTTGACTTTCATTATCACGTCTATATCAGCTGTTTTACAGGATGAAAATGATATGTCTACTAGTGATCCAGTGACAGGGCATACAAGTGGGAAGAGGTCTTATACATTATTTCAAGGTCATTCTGGGCCTGTTCACGCTGCCACTTTCAGTCCCATCGGGGACTTTGTTCTTTCATCCTCTGCTGACACAACTAGTATGATCATACTGGGCCTTCTGTTTTCTTTTAAGCTTGGTTATATTCTTTCGTGAGATCATGAATATTTCTCTTATCGCCGCAGTTCGATTATGGAGCACAAAACTAAATGCCAATCTAGTTTGCTACAAAGGCCACAATTACCCAGTATGGGATGTTCAGGTAAATATTTTATATCAGATATCTATGGTTACGGTGTAGGTTAACTGGTATGTAGGTTACCTGTATTAGTTAGAATTTGTTAAAGTGCCAACTATGGGGTGAGGAGGTTGTTAGCTGCGAGCTAGAGTGTTAAAAATTGAGGGGAGCGATGGTGAGGTTGGCTGACAATTTTCTGGTGCTCTTTCATTATATGGTCCCATCACTGTTGGTCTTCACTCATAACTTTGTTATGCAACAACCTTTGTGGTAGCGTGTTAGGATCCCTCCTAACAAGAACAAACTCAAGAATACAACGAACAAACAAGAAAATTGAAAGATAGAATTATATTGCAATATCTTGAAGAAATTACTATATACCTCAACACATTTTAGAGGGCTGAGAAATCCTCTCCCAAATTTCCAATTAGGAAATCCTCACATAAAATTCTTCATACCTTATTCCAATCACTCTCCTTCTATTTATAGTAAAAATACCTAACCAACTTCTTATCTAATTACTCATATGCCCCTTCTAATCAACCTACTAATATTCTACTAACAACCCCATACATCTCTAACTAGATCTCTTATACTACTCGCCCCTTGAAAACACACCTTGTCCTCAAGGTGTGGGTTACAAAAGCGCAATCACAAAAACATGCAGCAGCTTTCTCCAGCCTTCAATTTCCATTTAGATTCGGCCCATTAAGTAGCCTATCCCCCCACATTCTCCCGTTGGCCCAATCCTTAGCTCAACCCCACAAAATCCTAAGGGGGCGTTTGGGGCAAGGACTATTCTAAAGACTATAATAACCACCTATTGCTATAGTAAATACTATTTTGTATTCCCCAATTAGCTACAATCTAACAATATTTCAAAACTTCCATTTGCTATAGTATTTACTATTTGCTACAGTTTTTACTATTTTATATTCATCATTTTTTTTATTTTTCGCTATAGTGTTTATTATTTCTTTCTAAAACTAAGATAGTCTACACCTCAAACACATATTATTATAACCTAAACTAAAATAATCTAACCCCAAACACAAACTATTATAATCCAACCTAATAACCTAAGACTATAATAACCAACTCCTTGTCCCAAATGCCCCCTAATAGTCTGTCCTCCTTCCTTCCTAGCTTCTTGCATGTGTCTGCCCCTCCTCCTGATGAATATTGTTCCTCTGTAATAGAAGGAAATAAATGGGCCTGTAATCCCAACCCAAAAACCCTCACGAAGATTAGGGTGGTATGTTTTCCAACAACCGATCCCACAATCTAACACTTCACGTGGGTGGATTTTTTTCCCCTCCTCTTTACGAAATTGACATCTTCTCCACACCCTCTTCTCTTTCCATGGACGTTCGTCTCCCTCTGCAATTTCCGTCACATCCTTCGTGAAGACTCCTCACCTTCTTTGCGTCTTCACTGTCACCTGCATTCCGATGTCCTCCATTGGCTTAACTGATTTCTCTTTATGAAACTTGCATCCGCGCCTTTCCGGAAACTTCATCACCAACCCAACTAGTGTTCTTGTTTCTTCTTTCATCTGAACTCCCGTTTGTTCGTTGAATAATACTCCCTCCATCGTTTCTTCGACCATCTTAGCTCTTTGTCTTCTCCTCAGTAATGTTTTTCTCCTACTCTCTGATGCTTCTACCTTTCTTGATTGGCGTTTCCACTTCCCTCAAGTCCTTGTCTCCGACCATCTCACACTTTGCTGTCAGCTAGACACAAATGATCAGGTTTTTCTTCTTTGCCGGTTGCTCCATCTTCGAGTCAACATTCTTTTTCTCGTTTTCTCCTCTTATGTGAAGCCCACCATTACATCCCTTCTTTTCTTTTGCTTCCATCAATGACATCTTCTTGCCCTTCCTAAGGGTTTCATTGGATTTGCCTTCTTGGTGTAGATTTCCTCTCAATGGAGCATGTTGGAACAGACACCCTACCTTCTTCATTGATGCCTTTCAACATTTGAGAAGATCCTTCCATAGACAAGCCTTCAATTGTAAGCTCACTATAGGTTTCAAATTCGGCTCCCGTTACCAGCTTTTCCTGTTTTTCTTCACTTGAAGGTTTGATTCTCTGAATTTCAACATTCAATAGCTTCAAACGTTGAAGAATGGACTATATCATTTCTTTGGTCTCAGCCTTGCCTCTGTCGATATCATCCAACCTTTCTTGCATTGTTTTTTGAACCATTTTCTTTTCTTCTCCTTGGTTTTCTTGCAACTTTTCCTGAATTTCTCTTTCAAATCTTTCACATTTGTATTCTCCCATCCATTTCTGCATTTGCTCCCATGTCCATGGAGTTCCTCCTCTCTCTGCTGCCTCATGTTTGCGATGTTCAGTCCATTTACGCAACCGCTCTCATGTCCATGGTTATTCTTCTCCCATTGCCAAACAAAATAAAACAATATTTAAGAAAGAACAACTATGATACTAATTTGTTAAGATCCCTCCTAACAAGATCAAACTCAAGAATACAACGAAGAAACAAGAAAACTCAAAAATAGAATTATATTGCAATATCATGAAGAAATTATAATATACCTCAGCACATTCTAGAGAGTTGAGAAATCCTCTCCCAAATTCGCAATTAGGAAATCCTCACATAAAATTCTTCATACCTTTCGTCAACCCCTCTCCTATTTATGGTAAAAATACCTAACCAACTTTATATCTAATTACTCATATGCCCCTTCTAATCACCCTACTAATATTCTACTAACAACCCATATATCTCTAACGAGGTCTCTTACATAGCGTCATATACCGGAGACGCAGTGTGAGATGCTGTTCATTATCCTACACAAAATTGTAATTATTTAATCCTCACCATCCTTTGATGTAGAACATTTCAAGTGGTTAGTTGATGATCTGGAACAAAGTTTCTTTGCCCTTAGAGGGGAAAAAAATTAAGCAATTCGTAATAGAGGGAAAATCACGAGGATTGGATAAAATCTGACTAATTAAAGGCTCATGCAGATGATAATACAGTGCAAGGGGTTCTCACCCTCACTACACCTATTTCCTTGGGAAAGAATAGTAGAAGGTATGTCTAGCAATAATATGTTTAGCGTTCTTGAGTTTGAGCTCATGTCCTAAAACAATGCTTCTACACATACTTACTGTTAAATAATGTGAAATTTATTTGCCTTCATCCATAAGCTTAGGCTTTTGGGTCATTCGTGATCTAAGATGGTATCAAAGCAGGTTGGTTTAGAAGGTCCTATGTTCAAACCCCTGTAGTGTTATTTTCTCCCTGATTAATATTGATATCCACTTGTCGGGTCTTCTTCATATTTTAAGTCCACAAGTGAGGGGGTGTTAGATGATATGAAATTTATTTTGCCTTCACGCATAAGCTTAAGTGTTTGGGTGAATCGGTGGTTTAAGACCTACAACTTTCGATGATACTTGCATTTCGACTTCTTTTTCAAGTATTTAAAGGGGAAAAAAACCCCAAAAGACTAGGTGAAAGGTCACGAGCAAAGAAACACAGATGCAGGCAAGACACTATGGCACATAATTTTTCTAGATGATTAAGACATGGACAAAGCAAGGATATTTTCATTAAATATACATGAGATGAAGGGAGACTAAGAGATTGATTATCTTGGTTCGATATTGTGATCTTGAATGTCATTTACTTTGGTTGGGTTAGTACATAGTTTATTACTGGGGTGAAAACCGTACCTAAAAAGAGTTATATCTTGTTACCTATTCCTTCACACGTTGTTCCTGTTTGTTCATGGTGTTGTACCTGTACTTCTAATGTCATCACTTCTCGTTTTTGTTATTTGTTTTCCAATTCTTGTTTCTTAATTTCTTATAGGTAGAGAGGTTGCTTAGTTTCTCTTTTTCTCAAGCTTCAATAGACTTCTCTGTTCATACTTGATTTAATCTTTATGTGGCAGTTGGACTTTTCTACTTTTAGATGTATTGTGCAATGTGAAAAGATTTCATCGTTACACTTGATTTCCTGGTGCAGTTTAGTCCAGTTGGACATTATTTTGCTAGTTGCTCACACGATCGAACTGCAAGGATCTGGTCTATGGACAGAATTCAACCGTTAAGGATCATGGCAGGACATCTATCTGATGTGGATGTGAGCAGTTTATTGTTTATTCCTTCTCTGATCTTTTATTGCTTTGACTCTTTCATGGTTTAATCTATTTGGAGCTCCTCTTTTATTGGCTGGACGACGCTTTATGCGATTGGTACCTTTGGTGGTATTCTTGTTTTATGGCGTGCTTTTGACTTTATTGTTACTGTTGTTATCCAGGGACATTTTACTGTTTCTATTCAGGTTACTATGGCTGATGGTTTTTCATTTTGGCTTTCTACTGTTTATGGTCCCCCCCCCCCCACCCACCTCCCCAACTGGAGCTATCTGCATTATCGTTCCCTTTCCCTTCAACAATGGAAGTTACACTGATTTCCGTAGTTTAAAACCTTATCTTCAACAAATTAATATATAAGTGTTTGCTTGAAGCCTTGATTATTATTTTTTTTATTTTGTCGCTTGATCTTAGCGTTTCTGGTACAATATAATTCATAATAAATTTCACGACATCTTCAGTGTGTTCAATGGCATGCCAACTGCAACTACATCGCAACTGGTTCGAGTGACAAAACTGTTAGATTGTGGGATGTCCAGAATGGGGAATGTGTTCGAATTTTCATTGGTCACAGGAGCATGATTCTGTCGTTGGCAATGTCACCTGATGGTCGGTTTATGGCATCTGGTGATGAAGACGGTACAATTATGATGTGGGACCTATCAACGGGTCGTTGTGTTACACCTTTGATTGGGCACACATCATGTGTTTGGACTCTTGCTTTCAGGTGCATAAAAGAGAATTTCGACCCCACCCCCACATCGCTTCCTTCTTTTGGGTTTAGATGACGTAAATAATCCTCCAATATTGATGTTCTCCATTTCAGTTGTGAGGGCTCTCTCCTTGCCTCTGGCTCTGCCGATTGCACAGTGAAGTTATGGGACGTAACTTCGAGCACGAAACCACCGAGAACAGATGAAAAGTGAGTTCTCCCTAAAATAGTTTAAGATGTTTCAGTTCAAGATTTGACGTTTTCATATTAAATGTTTCTGTTCTCATTATCAGCAAAAGTGGAACTGCCAATAGACTTAGATCTTTGAAGACTCTACCAACCAAGTCGACTCCAGTTTACAGTTTGCGGGTACAGATGGACTGAACTTTTTTATTTTTGAACTTATTCTATACATAACATTACTCTATATGATTTTATTTCTTTTTCTTATTCAGTTCTCTCGGAGGAATCTCTTATTTGCAGCTGGGGCTCTCTCAAAAAGTGCATCAACTGCTTAACACTCCTGTAATATTTTGTAATCCTTGTTTAATACAATTGTCTTGATAAAATTTTCTTGTAGTTTTCCATTTATAGGCTATTTATTAGTGTATTATTTCCAGCCAAACTTCTTGTGCAAAAGAAAGTGTTGACATTATCTTATCCATGCAAGAATCATTCTGTTCATTTGGAATTTTGAAGTGAAATGACTCGGTACTTGCAGGGCTTACCTCACCTCAAATGATTGTAATTGTAGATGAGAATAAAGATTAGAAAATTTGCAGCAAAAAAGAAGTTTGAGATTAGGAATAGTGTAAAAGGATATGGAACTGTTTGTTCAATTGGCTATTTGAAAGGGGGAAAAAGGACAAGAAAAATAAGTACAGATAAGAAAGTGTCAAACTTTCACTGTTACTCAGGGCAGTGTGAACAGGCTGATAAAGGTATTACACTATTATACCTGAATCAAAGTCATCTTTGTTTACTTTCTGCCATTTCAGTTTCAAACTGTACTATATTTTTTCATGTCTTATTCTTCATTTACAATTCATGAAAAGAAAGGAAAATGTACATGGAAGCTCATCAAGAACAGTAGATTCTGACTTGGTAGAGGCAGACTAAGAAATGACTCATGTTAACTGTTTATCAGATTATTTGATGCAGCTTTCTACTTTTTTTGCACAGTTTTTTCCCTTTAGTGTTAGGATGCCATTCTATTTATGACCATTTTCATTCATTATATCATATGTTTACACAACTTATTCTCAGCTTCAAACTTTGCTCCCATTGATTGTGTATACAGCATTAGCATTTCATTCATGCTTTTAATATCTGAATAGTTTAGCAAGAATCTATATGAGATTACATGTTCTTCCATTGTTTTCTCGGTTCTTGGGTTCCCTCCTTGGCAGGCCGCAGCATATCATTCATTCAACCAACAGTCAGCCAGTTACACATTGTGTTACTACACATGAAGAAAATCCTTTGTACCAATATATATATCCAACCTAAATTCTCAAAATGAAGCACTGTTGACTGGAAATTGTTGTTTTTGGATTGATAACTGATGTACCATGGGTTGTTACAATCACTTTGACATTATCTAAGTCAGATGCTAATATGTTTCATTTTATGATCATTACAGAATCCATAAAAGTTGGCAAGTGGCCAAGGAAGTTGGCTTACATTTTATGATCTATTTCTGCTTCCTTGTATCTCAAAGTAGAGAACTTCTATTCCTTTCAAAGTATATGCCAATAAGCCTAAATAAAGTACGTGAAAGACGCTCAATGTACAAATTGCATTACCCATTGGCAGCATCAGCCAACTCTTTCTTTCTTTCTTTCTTTTTTTTATTACCTGAAGCCAAGCTTTTTGTACATGAATGCTCTCAACCCAATGCCCTGCATTAGAAGAGACATCAGATCATTGCCCCTTCGGAATATTTATTCGTTGGATGTGTTTTCGTCATATGATTCCACCGTCGTCGACACAGGGAGGGGCTTCGAGCTCCATCCATTACTCAGAGATGGAAACCTTTTTATCCTTTTGCTCATCTAGTATAAGTCTGGATCAAGAAAAGGTAATCAGAGATGTGATGTTAGATCAATATTTTGTAAATTTGGCAGCTCTCAACCTCTTTGCAAGCTGCAGCTAGCCAAATAATCCAAGTGTATTAATATATATTTTTATTTGCATACAACATGTACAGGTGGGAGAATCGAACCTCCGATCTCTTTGCCAAGAGTTTATATATCTTAATCAATTGAACAAGACTCAGGTTAACGAATTACAAGATGCTTAACCACAAAAAATTAAAATTTATATTTGGATAAGTTATGCAATCTATAGTTGAACGAACTAGTATTTATCTTTAAATGGGGATAAAACACACTCAAGGGTGATTTTAGCTCTTCAATCACTTCCTTTGAAGATCAACGAATAATCATCCGTCATTTTGAAAATTTTCCAATCTCTCTCTCTCGTTTTTTGGACTTTGTTCACGAGCTATCTCTAGCATTTTTGTATTTTGTTTTTATCAATGGAATCTTTTGGTTCTAGGGTGGGATGAGGATGCTAAGAGTGTGTCAACCTAATTAAGATACTCAGGTGCGTCTATTGATCCCTCCCTCTTGTTTACGGTTAAAAAAAAAATCCCCAATCTCTCCACTTGTCACATAAACATACAACACAAGAATGCATGCAAAAGGAAAGGAGGATAATAAAATAATAAATAAAGAATTATCTTTTTTCATTGACATATATAGCGACTAATTATCTAATATGCATTCATAATTCGAGAAGCATGCTTCAACAATATATGAATTAACTGCCAATCATTCGGTAAAATATAGTTGAAACATTAAGAAACAAAATTTAGTTGAAAAGGAACTCAAACAGGTGCAATATAATACATAAACAGAAGTTTAGTATCATATGTCAATTTACATATACATTAGAAAAATTAGCATCTTCTAATAAACAACATAGTTACAAAATCACCAACCATTGAAGAAATTCACAAAAGATCTTTCTATAATTGATTTTTCTAGTGATAAAAATTATGAAATAAACATTTTGATAAATCTCAATAGCTCAAGAAATGTTATTAAATACTCAAAGAAGTATCTCTTAAGGAACTTTCCCATCCAAAGATTAACTGCTCAAAAAAGCTAAGAGTGAAGTTTTGAGAATCATTTAAACCAAATATATAAGATCACAAAAAAGTACTGGAAGCTTAGTAAAATTAAAAACATCTTGAAATTGATATCACCAATCAAATATATTGATACTAATATATGAATTCAATGTAAAAGCTGCAACAAATTAATGTCTTGCAAATTACTTGACATTTTATCTTAAACATTGTTAAAATGAAAAACCACCTAATTTATATTAAAAAAAACATTCATCAATATGAATAAGATGGATATTGCACATTTGATAAAGTTGATAGTTCATTATTTTCCATTGAGAGAGTAGACTTATCACATACCCCGGACTCACACAAGCTGCTTGGAGAGACGATAATTAAGTATAGTCTATACCGCAAATGCCAATCTCTCGTAGCTACATACCTAATTATGTTTCCTAGCTAAGTGACTATCATGATTATAATGACTAATATAGAGTCTATTTGGATTGATTTTTAAACGCAAATATCCAAATATGTCTAGATTTATTAGATAATTGATGGTTATTCGAGTTCGACGTGTATGAAAGTCGATCTCCAAGCGTGATTTACATATGAAATTAATTAAAACGAGAATGATAAACAAGGAAATGAAGTTAAGTGATCCAACGAAACAACTATAAACAATTAAACAAAGAAAGATGGACATTATTATTATTACATCAAATTTTAAAGTATGAGAATACCAAAACCAGGAGATATACATGTATATAAACAAGTCAATGAAGTAATAATTGAACTTCAAAATTATTAAGTAAATAGAAAAAAAAAGATCCAATAATATATTAACTTTTGTCACTGCATTTGACGTACGACTGTTCTTAAAACGAAGGACACCATATCTTCAAACAAAATTAAATAAATATATATTTTTTTAAAAAATTACCTGTTTCCTTGTTGATAAAAAATCTGAATAATCTTGTGCTTTTCTTTTGTAGATCTTCCTCCATTGATTTCTGTTTTGGAGCTCAAAAACAAAGGAAGAAGAAAGAAGGCAAACAAATCTACAAATTTATGAGTCAAATCTACAAATGAATCACTCAATTTATTTAACAATGACAATTAATGGCAATAACAAAAAAAATTTAAAAATACCCCTTTAATAAAATAAGAAGAAAAAAGGGGGATTTGTTTTTTCTTTTCCTTTTCTAGAGAATTCCAATGAGCAAAAAAGACCTGGATTTAGGTTTCCACTTTGAGGCAAAATATATATATATATATATATATATATATATATATATTGCTTAAAAATTGAAAGAAGTGAAAACCCATCTCAATTTTTTCTCCAATGAACCATAATATTTGAAGAAAAAATTAAGAAAATAATTAAAAAATTAAAAAAAAAAAAAACAGTGAGAGGGAGAAGGGGAGAGAGAGAGAACCTGGAAGAGAGAAGAGGTGAAAATTGAAGTATAACTGGAGAGATGAACAATAAGAATGTGAAATTACACAATAAAATCATCAAAATTAAGCAGAAACTTCATTATAAAACAAAGAACAAAATATAGACCAAAGAAAAAAAAAGATTGAGAATTTAGGGAGAAAAGAGAAAAAAAAAAAAAAAAAAGGAAAGGAATTAGCAATGGAAGCTGACAGAAAGAGAAGTGAGCACACAAGAGCAATGGCATATTATTATACCAAAAGCCTCTGTGTGCTCACTCTCTTCTGTCAACTTCTAATTTTACAAACACCATTCCCCATTATTATTATTCAACAACAAAACAAGCAAAAAAAAATTAACTATGGAAAAATAAAGGAGGGATTTTGGCAAAATGGGTCAAATCAAATCAGAAATTTCTGGTAACCCAGATAAGGAAAAATGCCAAAAAAGCAAAAATTCTCATAATTCTAACATACCCTTATGGAAGTTTTTAATTAATTAGGGTTTAGGGTAAAGAGAAAAAAAAAACAAAAAAAAGCAAACTTTTTTTTTCCTTTTGGGGGGTTGGGTTTTCTCTGTCTTCATTAATCACTTACTTTTGCTTGTTCGTCTGATGAAGCAGATAAAACAGTAGTGGCTATAAAAAAAATGGTCATTGGAAAAACAGAAACAGAAGAAGAAGAAGAAGAAGAAGAATATAGAGAAAAACACCCAAAAATGGAAAGTTTTTGAGATGAGAGAAAAAAAGTACAGTGGGGGAGAGGGAAAAAATTTAAAAAGGAAAAAAAAATTGTGATTTTTAAGATGATGATGATGATGAAAGCTTCTTCATTTTGAGAAAAGCTTTGAGCTTTGGCCATCTTATCAATCACACTGTGTGTTTTGATGTGTTGGGTTTTTTTCTTTTTCTTTTTTTTTTTTTTCTTCTTAGAGAAGAAGAAGAAGACAGATACTAAGCCTCTTTCCTTCTATCTTCCTTCCCATGTTGTTTTTTCAAACCATTAAATCAACAAATTACAAGAGAGAGAAAAGTTGAAAGCTTTCTAAAAGATGTGGTTGGATCATGCATTTAACGGTGTGTTTTTTTTTTTTTTTTTTTTTTTTAAAAAAAAACCATTTGTCATGAATCTCCGACTAACCACCATTAAAAATTTTAGGACAAATTCTAAAAATCGCCCCTAGAGTATGGTGGTTGATGTAATTACGCATTCAAATTTTCAACTGTAAAATTTTAAGTGTTAAAATTGGACCATCGAACTTATAATAATTGTTGAAGTTGAAACTACAAATGATAAAAATTGAGCCTTTAAATTTTACAAATATGTAATTTTCGAGGTCCAATTTGGCAAATTTTAATACTTATATAAGTTTGAGGACACAATTTTTAAATCAAGAGTTTTAAGAATATAATTGCAACTACCACTATAGTTTACGGGTGGTTTTTACGATTTGCCCAAAATTTTACCATTGTTTATCTTTTGGAAAAAATATACTTTTTAAAATATATATATATATATAAGCATAACTTAACAATAATTAGCACGTCAGAAATACAAACCTCCACTTGTGATTGTGTGAAGTATTTAGAAGGCATTTGACACACTAAGTTGGTTAGTGTTAACTATTTTAATCTAGGTTATAATAGTCTATGTTTTAGTTTGAATAGGAAATAATTACACCGTAATAAAATGAATTTAAAATATTAATCATGTAGTTAATTGCATGTAATGATGGTTAGAAACACTAATTATAACCAAATAGTTACTAAATGAGATTTTATTGATTGAAATATTCGATCTTTCTTACTCATCGAGTCAATAAAACTATGTTTTTTTTATTGAAAGGTCATGGGAAGAAATTGTGGTAGTTTCGTTGAATAATTTTGGTATGATATGAAGAGAGGCACGTGTGGGAGAGATTGAGATGAATATGGACCGTTGATGGGAGAGGGGGAAGTGGAGGAGGAATCCCTACCGTTGGATGGCTGTACCATAATGAGTTTTTATGTCTTGTTGGAAATTGGGCTTGATGGGACTGCGTCAAGAGAGGAGACATTTTTTTTTTTTTAATTATTTTTTAAAAAATCCATTTGTTTTGGTTGTATTTTGTTGGTGCTTTGTGTGTGTGTGGATGAAATGGATTGGCTTAACTTTCATTTTCCTGACAAGAAATTGTGATGCTCATTGCCTCCTTCCATTAAAATAGAGAGAGAGAAAAGCAAGTGTGGGAATTTAGTGATGGAGGAGAGAGAGACCACAAAAATTTCAAGTATTACATTAGTGATATACCATCTTTTCATTCCATTTTTGACACATCGTTCTTTTATGAGAGTTGCAATCGACGTAACGTTCTTAGGGTTAATAGCTATAGTAAAATCTCTTGAAAGAGAGCTAAGTCTAAATTTTACTATATCTACAATTTTCTTTATATATGTGCCATATCTGTTAATATTTTAAGCATAATTTGTTATATTTGCAATTACCTCTTATTTTATCTGATAGGTCTTACATCATTCTTAAATACTTTCTATAACAATAAAGAATAATGAATATAGACAATATAGATAATATCTCTCGGATTAAAGGAAAAATAAAAAAGAAATAATAGGGATGGGGACCAATCTTTGTTTTGGTAATGTTAAAAGCAAGGCCACTTTTGTTGTGATGAATAAAGAAATGAAAGAGAGAAGAGAGGAGAGGAGAGAAAAAAAGAGAGAGGTTTAATTGAATGTGTTTGTAATGGCTATATCTATGGCTAAGGGTTCCTCTCTCCCACCTTCTCTTACCCTTTCCAACCTTTAAAGGTTACACCTTTGCCTTTGCCTTTGCCTTTGCCTTTGCCTTTGCCTTGTTATAATTAATAAAAAGGAAAAATTTCTAGGAAACAAATTAGAACATCATATTATGTTGAATGAGAGTGAAAGAGGGAGGGGAGGGGGAGACCCACCCTTATTAATTCCCATTGTGTCCCACTTTTATTTTATTATTGTTATTATTATTATTATTTTTTGGCTAAGGGGGACTCTAGTCTAGTTTTGGTTGCTCATGCATGGACCACTTCTTTAATACTCAATTCAATTTATACACCTTCAAATTAAATTTCTATCTCTCCCTCTAAAATCCTCTCTCTCTCATGTGTCGAGTGTGGGTTTGCCTGATAAAAAAAAACATCGTAATCAGAATCACGTGATAATGAAGAAAAGTTACAGTATTATTATATAATGTACAATAGTTTTCTTACTAATCTCGTTTATATTTAGTCTTATTGTCGTCTATCACTATGGACATTTCTAAACTTTTTTCTTATCAAATTCCTTTTAATTCAAAATAGTATTAAAACGTTTTAGTAGTATTGAAAATACACGTTCAAATTAATAGTGTATTTAAAGTGAAAAGATAGAAAGGATATGATAAAAGATTGGTTTCCCCTTTTCTTAAGGAGTTAGCTTTATAATTATTATTGAGTTTGTTTGGAGATGGTTCTTCTAAGTTCCCCATCAAATCCAATATAATAACCGATCGCACAAGGAAAAGAACTATAATATTTATGTGCTTTGGAGGTGACAATTTTTTAATTTATATTTAACATGATGCTTCAAAAATCACTAGGGAAAAGAGTGGGGTTTATTACGTATATCTTTTTTCATGTAAACGATGTTGATCGACCAAATGTATATAAGAGGTAAAACGAGAGATAGATAAGGTCTAAGTGCAAGCATACACTATCAGTGAAATAATAAATTTGAGAGTATTCCATGAATTGAATCTCATGAGACTAGAATCAATTCTAAAGTTATTAAGACTATGAACCAATGTGACCGAGGGTAACCAAGTTGTGATTTAGATAATAAGTAGGCAAATGTTTATTTAGTCGAAAATAGTAAGTAAGAATGGATGAACATAGGTGTAACAATGTTTTAACCATGAGGTGTTATGCCTTGACAATGTGGCTGCAACATACCAGAACAGTGAACTACTCATGGACAAAAATCATTTTCTATTTGGTCTTGTGTCAAGTTCCTTTAAGAATTCTAAGCAATTAATGCCAATATTTCTATAGTTAGTTGGATTTTAGATTAATTTACATTCAAGTTCGTTTTCCTATATAAATAAGTATGTATATTAATTCAACCCAAAGAAATCATAGATTTGATCAAATATCCCAACCTTATAACGCACACCATAAAAAAGCTAGGTTCATTGTGAAAGATATTTATCTTAAAAGAGAGAAGTATTTTGATCGACATGAGTGAGTTAAATTAAAATGAAAAAACATGAGAAATTGATTTTGAGTAATAATATTTTTGTTGCTACATTTTATGTCAACCTGAGCATAACTTAGACTATGTTTGGTAATCATTTTGGTTTATGAAAATTAATCCTCTCAATTTTTTATAATGTTTGCATTTTTCTTTAGTAAAAAAGTTGAATTCTTAACCCAATTTAAAAAACAAAAACAAAAAATTTTAAAACTACTTTTTCCAGTTTTCAAAACTTGGCTTGACTTTTTGAAAACATTAGTAAAAAGTAGATAACAAATAAAAAAATTCAGAGTTGCAGAACTAACATTTATAGGCATAATTTAAAAAAACCAAAAACAAAATCCAAATGAATACCAAAGAGACCTAGTAATTACGATATCCATACATCTTAAGCCATAGATTTGAATTTCTACCCAAGTATTTATGTTGTAATATTCTTTTTAAAAACCCTAAAGTTGTTCCAAATTATTACTAAACATAGACATGAAGCTCCCAAAAATGGAGGAAAACATATTATTGTTAGGAAAACATAGTAATGGTGATCAAAATTTGTGTTTGTACCATTGCTAGACAAGCCAAACAAATTAGAAAAGAGAGATATTTTTTTTTTTTTTTTTTTTTCATTTTTTCAATTTTCTTTTTCTTGGGGTAATATAAAAAATGATTTAAGATTTTAATTATATTTTGTGGCCTCCATGGCCATGGGATCCTTTGTCTAGGAATCTTCACAAGTGGGAAGAGAAATCAATTGGATGGGCAAACCCCATGTGAAAATGTGTCGGATATCATATTGATGCCTCCAAAACCATAAACCTTAACATTTTATTTATTTTTTAATTTTTTAATTTTAATTTTTCTTTGGAATCTTTAAGGATGTTCCTTAATTTGCACCAATCCATTAGGGAATGATCCTTTAATTCGATCTCTAAGAATACGAAATTTTGTTACTAATTATAACCAAATCTAAACAATTAATGAAATCTATACTAAATTTCATTAAAAGTTAATTAGGAAAAGGAGAAGAAATCAATGTTGTCGTGTTAGTTTTATGTTCATTGCACTCAATCTCCACTTCTCAACAAAAACCCTTTTCTAAGCTTTATAATGCTCTCCTTCTCCTTCGATTAAATCGAAACAAGATAATTGTTCCTCTCGTAAATTAATATGAACTGTCTACGACATTATATTTTATTTAACCATTTTGATGTAAATTTCATGTTTTTCAATTAAGGGTGTTTTGGTCATTTTACTATGTTCTAAGATGGCACATTAAGGTTTTCATCGGAAGACTATTAAAATCTTGTCGTTGTTTTGATCTGATTACAAATGAATTGAATTTTGGCTTTTGTGCTTCTTTCAAGTTTAGCTAGAAGAATTTCTTGAATTTTGCAATTTATACGAGGGAACGATTCATTAATTACATAGAAAGAGGTACATTAACAAGTTAATCTGAACATAACTAAGTGGATAAAGACAATAGTTACAACTATCTCAAATATCGATGATTGGATTCTCCACCATGAAATTGTTGTATTAAAAAAAGTCGAAATAGATCCAAATATTTTTCTTTCATGGGACAATATATTTGAACATATGGATTTTTAGTGAATCATTGAGTTGATAGATCTTAAATGTATAATGTTATTTAGTTGGGGTATTTAATTTGAAAAAAAAAAAAGACATATACTTATACATAAAAAAGGTCAGAGTGTTATCATATATGATACGTAGTCAATGTCAAGAATCAATAAACTTGACATACCACCAATGTGAAGTGTATTATCTTTCTTGACACAAAAATTGTATCAAGAAACATTTGTCTTGACGTTTTTTCGGAGTCAAGGTATTATACTATACTTGACATTCGAATACTCAATTTTTTATAAGTGTCAAGTATATCCTTTACTTGACATTGAAAAAAAGTCAAGTAATCCAATTTATGTAATAATGATAAAATGTAGTGTTAAATAGCTTGTTTCACAACAGACCTATCTTTTCTTAATATAGAATATGTGAAAATTAAACGAGTTGCTGCTGCATAGAAAATATATTCATTAAAAATGTTTGGCCGGCTAACATGGTGACCTACCTTCATCCCAATATAAATATAATCTAATGTTTGTTAATAAGAAGAACTTTATTGTAAATTTTTAGAAAGAAAATTTGGTACAAAAATAAATATTAAACTATTGTTTTTTCAGAATAATTTAAGGAGTACCCAATAAATATATGTGGAAGAAAGCACATACAATCATTATATTAAACAAACTTTTATGCAAATCATATTGACTTTTGAAAAATAAATAAATAAATAAATAATCAACAAACTGAATTTAGACCATATACAAGACCATATACCCTCCTTTCATGATCCTTGTAATGGTTGTATTAAATTATAAATAAAGTACATTTTTTCTTTAAAAAAAAAAGGATCAATATAAAAGTCATTTCTACATTAAAATAATGAGATGAATTAGCAAGGATTAATCTCTCAACTGAGAGTTTATCACTTCAAAACAAAAGTGTTTTAGAGTGATTTCACGACACTCTTAAAACTAATTTTGACGAAATAAAAATTATAGAAAGGTGAAATCACATATTAAATTAAGGTTTGAGTAACTAAAAGTATATTTCGGAGTGATTTTGAACTTGATAAAAATGATTTTAACCATTTCAAAATTCCTCTCAGACTTGCATTAAGAAATAAAAAATCATTTCTTCTTTGACAAATCATATATTTATCCACTAAAGGATACGTTATAAATTTGGAGTGTTTTTAGATATGACCAATAACACATTTCCATCAAAGTTGTCATATTTGAAAGAAAATGTAAAAGTACTCTTAGAAGTCAAAAGAACATAAAATAAAAAGTGCTTTTTAATCCAAGTACTTGATCAGCAAAAACTTCAAATACACTTAAAAAAAAGATTAAACTCCAAAATAATTTGTTAGAATGCTTGTAATTAAAAGATTTTTGCTGGGAATACTGACCCTAAATATACCCTAAGTTGAATACACACTGCCACATCTAAGTTTTCAATTAAAAGTTTCAGATTTTTTATGTATTAAAATATTTAGATTATATATATGTTTAGTCCATAATATTTGAGTATTTTTTTCCCCAATTCAATTCTTACGGTTAAAAGACAACCAGTTTAGTCTAGGAAGATTTTTCTGTTTAGCTTATTACTAAATGTTAAAATCCATTGATAATACTCACAATACTTAAAATCTATTTGGGAGGTTGGAACGTAATGAGATGTAATTCCAAACTCACATTTGGACTAAGGGCTTTGGGTCCGGTTCGTAATCCCTATTACATTCCTTCTACCGTTTATATCCCAACTCTCTTTTCAATCATTTTCATGCTTCACGATCTCATTCCAACATCAATTTTAGCATTTCATTTTAGTAATTTTGATTACATTAGAATCTCTTAAACATACCCTTAATTAATTAGTAAAAATTTAGGGGGGAAATGTCATCTAAAAGAAGAAAACTCAAATTTCTTAGCCCTCTTTTTGTAGACTAGACTTGGTAAGCCTAAGTGAATTAAGTAGGCTCATAATTCTTTTAAATGACTTTTTTCCTTTCTAAATTTGTGTAATTCATAAAGTATTATGCTACATCTATAATAAAAAGATGAAAAATATCAGTATCAAATATCAATATTGAGATTTCAAATTTACAAATATATCGATAAAATACGGACAAAAGTGATAGAACGAAAATAAATGGTACTAATGAACAAAAACAAGCATGTATATGAATCAAGATTGATTCAGATGATATAGGAATGGTCAATGTTATGCCCTGATGGAGATGGAAAAACAAAAATGTACAATGTATAGTAGATTGTACATGGCATGATGGTGTGGTGATATATATATATATAAATATATATATATATCTCATTTCACAGCCCAAAAAAGTACAGTGTCAAACTCCAAAAAAGGGGTTTTAATCAATCAATCATAGCAACCACTTTTTTACCTTCTTCCCAAACCCTATCTTTCACCTCCTTTCTCTCTCTTAATGCTATGTGACATCAACTTGCACCAAGCAGCAACCTTTGACCAAACCTGTCAACTCCTACAATATTAACTTTTTATAAAAGTTTTAATTATAACAAATACCAAATCAACTTTGTCATTTCTTTCTATATATTTTTTCAAATGTAGAAAAAATCTTATGTTATTTTCAAAAAGGGTCAATAATATTACTAGTCACCTTTCATAAATGTTTTCAAGGTTGACATTGGACACTAGAAATATAATTACAATATTAGATAAAAGATTCGAACGTGTCTTAGTTACTATCACGCTGTTTCACGGCATAGTCATCACGTCAAATTTTTGTCTAACATTTTTAAGAATCATTTCTACTAGAAAGACAATTTTAAAGCGTTTATGAAAGATCAAGATATGCTACTTTTGGAAGAATATAAGCATTTTTTAAACAATGTGCAAACTTAAAGGGTTTTTTTTTTTTTTTTTTTGTAATGATCTAGTCTAGGAACATTTAGGACAACGGGTGAAGTTGTTTGGTCGTATGATCGACAGTGTAATGAATTAACAAATTATGGAATTAATGTTTAATATATCATAGGACCCATATAGCGAGTTTTATTCCACCTCTAATCTCTTTGTATGGTTTGTTATTCATATATTCTAACCATATGAAGATATCAATCATTTTAGTTTAATAGTGATAAAGAAACTGAAAAAGACCATAATTTTTTGATATTTACACTGTCATGTCAACCATAGTTACCATTTAATTAATCAAGTTAATACATTTATAAAAGCATATAGAAAAGAGATGAATGGAAGTATATAAAACCAAAGTGTATTCATGAAAAGTTGGGTTCTATTTATTATTATTGTTGTTATTTATTTTTTCTGAGTGATGCAAAAGGAAAATAAGGAAGTAGTGATGAGAGTGATGTGGGAATCTTAAATTGAAAGGCACAAAGACAACCACATGGTCTCCAAACAAGTACTTTGAACTTTGAATTCAAGTGGGGAGCAAAGAATTTGTAGCACTAAGGATTGTGGGGTGTCCTATTTTAAGTATTAAAGCTGCTCTCCACATCTTATTTATAACCCTTTTGGTAGAGGCAAAATGGATTATTGCATCTTCATTGAATGGTGGTTGCTTTTTATTATTAAACTAACTTAATCTTCATTCACCCTTTCCAAGCCATGATCTCACTTTAATTACAAAATTATATGTACTATAGACATTTTTGTTGTTGGATTTGATACATTTTTTACCACTTGATTTATTACAGGGTTGAATAACCTAATTTTGAGTGTTTTTAAGGATGAATTTGGTAGGGTTTGTTCTACCTTTTTACTTTTATTACTTCTTCAAGCTGTTTAGAATTTATCCAAACATATTTGAAAGTTAGATCTAAAATTAACTTACTAAAAACACTTCAATAGTGTTCTTAAACACTTAAAAAACTATTCCAAACAAGTTGTAAGCTAATCCCTCCCTAACAAAATAATGATAATAATAATAATAATAATAAATAACAAAAATGTGTGCTTTTACATTATCTTATTATCTATTTTTTTTTCTTATATCGATGGGTATTCGGGGTCACACACCACGACTAATTTCACAGGACAATCCATCTGATCCTACTGCATTTTGGTGTTAAGGAAATTCGTAGTAGGTGATCACCATGGATTGAATTTAGAATGAGTTTTATTATCTTATTTTTCAAAATTGTAAAATCAAAGTTGGACCACCAAAAAATTTAGGGGGCCATACGTCTGAAAAAGGTGTAGAACAAAGGATTCCTAGTCACTCGATCTTTCACAACAAAAACAAAAAATAAGGAAAATAATGATGAAATAAGCTTACACTAACCATCCAACTAAAACCTTTTTAATACCAAAGAAATAAATGGCCATATTGGTTTAGTGGAGCAACAAGGACACCAAATTCTAAAGAAACCACCACAATAAAAAGCAATAGTTGTTGTGCCATTTATTTAGCCAAATCGTGGGGCATTTCAATTGTCAATTTAGTACAAACATTCAAAGTCAACGACAAAATATTTATTAAAGAAATACTAATCAATAATCATTTATTATTAATTTATGGAAGTGTTGCGAGCACATAGAGATATAGGCAGAGGAAGCCTAAAAAAGTTGATACAGTGACCAAGATCTGTTAGCTGCAATTGACAAAATGACTCGTATGGAATTTTTTTGAGTTTGGCCACAGAAACAAATGTCTCGAGATAATCGATATCGTAGGTTTCTGTGAAACATTTTGCCACAAGACGTTTTGATAGAGCCATCAACTTTGTGATTAAGAAGACCGACCTTCTTTCCTTCCTTTTCCTATAACACAACCATTTCTTCACTCTCCTTTGGACATTATTTTCATGGGCTAAGCCCAAATAATGTCCCTTCATCCAAGCTAGTCCTTTCCCTTTCAAAAATTGTTCAAATTATTTATTTATTTTAGACGGAAGATGAAAAGATTTGAATCTTTGATCTTCGAAGAAGGAATATATTTACATTTTGACAAATGTTGTTCTATTTGCTATTATATTTTAATTCTAAACACCTTTTAGATTATAAAATAATTAAATGTTTCATACTTCTAGAAGTCATTGTAAATATGTTAATGCTCTACTCTATATAATATCTACTTGACCCAGGCAAATACTCTAAATCCTTAAGCACTTTAAAGTGCTCATGACTACTTCAAAAGACACTTTCATTGTGTACTCACAACATACATCATACCTAAGAGTGAGCATGATAAAATTACCTTTATGTAGTTTCTTTAGGGGGAGAGCTTCTTAATTAAGTCAAACCACTTGGGCTTTAAATATCTTCTGAAATTCTCATAATTACTTTTGATTACATAACCAAACTCTGAAATTTCTCAAGTGCTAAAGAAAAGTACTCTTTATTGTACCAAAAGTCAACCCTAATTCACCAAGGTCCATTTACTAACAATTACTCATATGATAATTTCCATCAAAAGCAGAAAAGCCAGCCAGGTTACTTAATCAAGATTCTAACTTTAGATTTTTTTTAATCATCTCAGCTTGTCTTCTTTAGTCCACAATTGAAAATGTTTCGTGTAATTGTCTATTTACATTCGGGGTTTCCCCTATTTCATTAGAGATTTAAATTTTGAACCTTTGACCTTTTAGTCGATGAAATATCAGTTAAGTTAGGTCTAAATTGACTATAGAGAAATAAAAAGAAAGAAAAAGAAAAAAAGAAAAAAGAACAATGAAGGTAGCAAACACGGCACTTCTTTCTGTAAAATTTTCTCCCCCAAAAAATTAGAGGCCAAATCATTTCAAGAGAAAATACAACCATGTTCATAAACCATACCCACGAATTAATTTGAGTAATTCAGTTCTGAAGCCTTTCTCTACGAAATCTAAAGAAAGCCAACAATAACATAAACATTGTCTTAAGTCTGAGTGCAATCTCTTCCTCTTTTTCTTTTTTTATCCTCGCTAAATTATAACCAATATCCTTGAACTTTGTCATTTGTTTAAAGAATATTCCTAATACTTTTAAAAGTTGTAATATTATTCCCAATTTTCATAAATGTTACAAACTTCCCTTGGAATAAAAATCCTTTGGAATTTCACATAGAAATTGAGAGTTAATACTGTGGCGATGACCTAAAACAATGCTAGTGATCCAAATTTTCGTTCTAGGCCACTGTCACACCATTTCACGTCTCAATATCTACCCAAAATTTTGAAAAATTTATACTCGAAGTATTAGGAGTAATATTGCAAATTTTAAAAGTACAACAACTATTTGATAAGACAATCTATAGCCTGGGTACATCTCTTGTGAATTAGCTCTCTTACACTAAATGCCACTGCCAATAAGTTGTAGAGACAGTTGATGAACCTTTATGAGTGAAATGATCTCTCATTCGAAGTTCTAAATTATGTATTTATGTTTGAAGTTCTAAATTGCAAAATGACGGGATATTCTAGTATTAATTGGGAGCAAAAAAATTGCTCTCAAAACCAAGGTCGTCATTGATGATTGGGTGATAGTAATTACAGCCATAAACAAAAATAATGGTTTTAAACGAAGGACCAACATTTATGGTATCCTGCGTCATAAAGAAAGAAAAGACCTCTGAGGGGAAATGAAAGATCTCTATGGCTATTGATGAGATGGGTCTTGCTTTCTTGGTGTATTGGAGAAGATTTTTCATGCAACAAGGTGGCTTTTTGAAAAATCTAATGGGAAGAGAAGGAAGGGACCATGAAGAATTTATGAATTGATGAATTAATCGAAGTTTCCCTCGAGCCAGGTACAACATAAGGGTGTGGTTTCTCAGAAAGGAAACATGACTTTTTATTGAGTAAATGAAAAGAGGCTAATGCTCAAAATACAAGGAAATAATATAAAACAAGAACTTGCCAAATACACTTAGAACAATAACATAGGACAATACGAGATAATTAAACTGGAGAAATAAATACATTTTCGACCGAGACCTGTTGTCTAGAGAGTAAAGAGATAAAAGACACGAGGGTTCTCAAAAAACTAAGAATAGAGCTCAACTACTCCCCTGTTGTGCTTGAAACAGGTAATAATATCAACTTGGGGATGCCTATTTCTAGAAATTGAGAACTTCTGGCTGGACAGTAAGGCAAGGAAATCCGATCCCAAAAACTAGCCTACTGTTGTTAATACAGAAATGATAATTCGGAATTTAGAGAAAAGGATTGTGCATGTATTTAAGAAATCAAAACAAAAACCATGCATAACCATAATATTTTGTGTTGCTTTTCTAAAGCCAAAAGAGAAACACTTGGATCTCACTTACCATCTACTTTGCACACCAGTTAGACAAAGGTTTTGACTTTTCCATTGCCAAATTTCACTTTTCCGCGCAGATAAGATCATCCTTCAGCAAGAATACAACACGTTTCACAGTCCGATATCTTATCAGTAATCAATATCATTTAGGAGGCTAACCTATAGAAGGATGGAAAAGAAATTCAACAGTTATCATTACAAAATCTACACGAACAAATTCAAAGTTGAAAAGGAACTATACATCACACGAGAGAACGCTTGCACTTTTTCGACAAGCTTGACTTGCACCTTCTTCAACAGACAAATAAATGGCCTAAAAAATCATATAAAAATATAACAATGGGCCAATGGCCATATATGACAGAATAATATCACCTCTTCCACCAAATGTGACACTGTCAAGTGTCAAAAGAAAACATGAGAACCATTTCAAACAAAGATTCTATTAGGTCAAGTTTCCACTAGATACCTGTCAATTTGAAGTTCAAAAGTCCCGGGAATAACACTTGGAGAAGTATTGCAGCCACAGTCATCAAATGTGCCTGACAATTTTATCGTTCCAATAAAAATTATTTTGCTCACTTAAAAGTTCTCTAATTCAATCATTCAAACAAACATAGAACTTGCTAGTTAGAGTAAACTTGAGAGGTTTAGGACGTGATGCACTATTTCTTTTCTTTTGAATAAGAAACAATTTCAATGAGGAATGAAATATCCAACAGATGCACAAAAATTCCTATGATAGGGAATACAAAAGATGTGTCCAATTAGCAACAAGAAAATCTATGCTAGTTAGAATAACCTTGAGAGGTTTAGGACGTGATGCACTATAGAGTGCAGTTAGAAGAGAATCAATCATCTATTGTTTCAGCTTGAGTGCACTCACATCATTAAGAATAAACAATGAACCACATCCATCGAAACATACTTCAACACTAAAGATTATCACTTGAGAGTTTTTAAATGAACATTTTTCTTACCAAATATGATTTGAAATTGAAGAATTAAGGTGGTGTTTTCTGTTAGCCAAAAATAGTTCTAAAATCTTTTGGGGAAAAAAAACCAAAATCGTTAATTGCAAATATACCTTGCGTATGGGGGAATTAAACATAAAGATAAGGAAGAACTAGGAGCTGCACTGGATTTGACAAACGTTAATTGCAAATATCTTCACTGCAAGTGTATCGGTGATAGTCTCATATATACAACCAATATCGCTTTCATTTCGTTTAATGAAACTTTCTGCTTCTCAAGCCCATAGTGGACACACCTATAAACCTCCTAACTGTGTAGCTGAAACATGACAAAATTTGCCAGCGTTATTATCATTTCTGACAAAAAACAAACAGTAGAAATTATCATTTTCAAATGTGTAGAGGTGTCCTGTTGTACTCCAAAATAAGTAAGGAGACAATGATCTTAGGCAGAGTAAATGGGGCAATGTCTGGGCAAGTAACAAACCCCTTCATGTTCTCAGTGAACGCTTCAAGAACAAAACCCAAAGCAGCTATCTCCGTTTTGCAAAAATCAAAGCTGGTTAATGGACCAACTCCATATAAAAAAGAATAGGTTTAAAGAAGAAATTTTTATCTTCTTAAAGGTTCTAACTGAACTTCCATAGTTCCTGAAGGATGAGATTCTTTTCCTTCAATTGAAATAGTCGGACCCAAAAGATCAACAGAATCGTCATCGTTACCAAGCACCCAATTGCTTCTTCCAATTGTTCTGTCCCTCCTCCGCTGCCTCTCCCGGTATTCCAAATAAATAGCCATCAATGCCATGATCATAAACCAACTAATTAGAGCCCAAATAAGGCCATGGACGTTTTCACTGTCGTATCGATCACCTAGATGCTTCATTCCAGTGAACTGTGCTGCAATACCAACAACAATCGCACATCTGCCTACAATGACATGTGAATACTCCCATAAAATCCTTTTGGGGGAAACCACTTCCCCATTGGCTGGTTTGGCCGGTCTGAAGTATGCATTTACTGACTGCATACATCCCAAAAGAATAGCAGCAATCCCGAACTTAACATGTACTGAGCTGACATAAAAACCCCGAAGCTCGGCAACAGCAAAAAGAAGGCCAAGTAGGACAATTGACAAACCTGAATACTGCAAGTAAACGTGAATCTGAAACCAACCATCACCCTTCACATGTTTCAAGTATCTAGCAGCCAATATCCCACCAGGTAACAAAATACCCCAAGCAAGGAACATCATGAAACCATGAACAGCTAATACTGGTTGTAAATCCTGTTCGGCCTCTGCAGAACCACGCATAAGCAGCACCCGCATAGGCCTACTGCTTCGAGAAGAATGCATATTTCTGTCGCTTAAATGTTCATCCACCCATGTAGCACCCATTGCCCATACAACCTTAAGTGGAGTGGTGGGATCAATTATATTTTTACACTCTGGTCCTTGACCTTGAGTACATGATGGTTTCAAGGGACGGGTAAACTCCAGAGTAATGATACCATTTTCTGATTTGCACCTCACAAAAGTCAAATTCTCTTTTGTTGGATGTACATTTAAAGCTTCCCTTCCATCGATCCAATAGGTACTCACCCTACCTTTGCCAGTTTCATCCATCCAACCCACATAAGCATAGCTATTAATCATTCCACTTCCAAATCCAATAGCAAGATAACCACTCTTTTTCTCACCACGAGCTGCAATAGTTATCGAATCCTCTGACAGCGTCCAAAAAAATGTAACTTGCTGATCATCCAAAAGAACACTGTTGTTATACATGTCTGACAAACCACCATCAACAACCTGCACTTTCCAACCCATTTTTGGTTGGTAAATTGAGTGGTAAAAAACTTGGTCAGGAGTATTCCTATCAGGTTGCCAAGTTAATTCCATGGGGCTGGCTTGTACTCCTTCAGCTTCGGGTCCTCCTGCATAAATAGTCTCAGACATGTTCCTCAATGTTGCATTTCCACCAAGCAGGTCAGAAGTAATGTAGAGTGCAACATCATGTCCAGCTTGTATTGAGAACTTCACTGGCACTCCCCTCTCAACTCTCAGTAAAGGAGCCTCCTTCTTATTGATGTAGAGAACTTTTGCAGGGTTGGGTGGATTTGGATAATACAAAGCCGGACCACTAGTTACAACAAGAGGAGCATTTGCATCTGCTATTACAACATCTTGATCCTCATTGTCTTCTGCATCAAGCGGACCCAAGCAATCATTCACATGCTCTGAAACATTAAGAACCAGATGCCCATAAGTCCCACCATGATTTTGAGGAAGATAAAATGGCCTAATTGCATCAGGTGGTTTCATTGGCCCCACGGCCCAAATAACAGTCATATTTTCAGTGTGATTAATTGGCATATCATACTTCTTATCAATTGTAACCAGTGGCCTTCGATACCGAAGGAACGACACCCCATCTCTCCTGTGCCCATAAATCAACTTAGTATTGTTCACCAAACCAACAGGGTCTGAACCTTCAAAAATTGTATCTGGACAAACACCATGCACTGTACCATCCTTATTCATCATACACTCGCTGAGCTTTGTGATGTAGAAATCATCCACAAGCGGCACTCCATCCTCCTTGAACCCCATCACAGCAACATCCGCCCCAATCATGAGATTCGAACTCTCGTTCTGATTTGACCACCCAAATGCCATGTAGTTTGTCATCGGTATCGCTGCCTCCAGCCCAATGTCAATCAACTTATCCTTGGTATTCAATGTCCATCTAAGCCTGTAGTTATCAGCCAAAACTTTGCAATTCTCAAACGTGGTGGGCTCAACAGAAATCGGACCCATCTCTTCCCCTGAATTCCCACCTTCCGACGGAGATGGAGCCATGTTGGGACTACCCGCGGATCCATTATCCGGTCTCTGTAGTATAACATGTCCAAAATCCGACGCAGCAGGAAGGTCCCAGGCGGCGATAACATGGATCTGATCCCATTTAACATTCTTCTTCAAACGCACAACGAAGGAAGCGTTTTTGTAGGTCTCATTAAGCTTTTGATCAGACACAACAAACCCGGACGTTAAATTAGTAAAATCAAGAGCGATCGCACCCCACCAGTGCACATCGGTACCAGAAAGCATATCAAAATTCGAAACCCTAAAAGAGCAATCATCAATTATCCTAAAGGAACCTCTAAGTTGGTGCTGTACCATTTTAAATTCAGACTCGAAATCGACGAGAGGACTGGTTTTGGAACAACCAGATCCAGCATCCGCATAGTTACAAAGAACCGAACATAATAAGATAAAACACCCAACGAAAATGGGTGTGTGATGCATTAGGACGAGATTGGGATCCAAATCACCGCTCTCTCTATCTCGCTAGGATCAGAAACACCACCGGAATCTAGACTCTAAAATGTTTATCGAAGTTGTAAAATGAAATGAACCGAAATTGTACTATTACCAGAGATCTTGGCCGGTGGTTATTGGAGTCCCGATCGGAAATCGAATTGACAAATTGGAAGAACTCAACAACGGAATCGACGGTTTCAGGACTGGGCCTGGGACGGCTTTTTGCTGGACAGGTTGATTTGGTTAGTGCGTGAAGCAATAGGACTGGGCCTGGGACGGCTTTTTGCTGGACAGGTTGATTTGGTTAGTGCGTGAAGCAATGGCGAGATCGTGGACATGTCAAAGATTTGATATTTGTTGGTTAATTTTCAAATTTGGCATGTTCTATCGATTTTAACTCAAATTTGCACTTTTGATTAAGGTTCATTATATTAAAATGGATACAATTGGTCATCTTTAAAATTTAAATAGTTTAATTAAGAATTATTTTGGTTCTATACTTTTAACATTTTTTACTTTCAAAATATTAATTTCAAACCTTGTTATTTTGGTTCTTTAATTTTTTAAAAAAGTGAAAATTTTGATCTCTTAAAAATTGAAGTAAAAATGACAATATGAATACATGGACCAAAATAAATTAAACTAAAACAACAATGACCAAAATAGTATTTAAACTAATTTAAGTTGATGAAATTAAAAGTTTAGAATTATAACCGATATAAGTCTAAGTTTATTGTAAAAAAAATGAAATTTCCCTTGTTAATTACTACAATTACTATTATTATTACATTTTCTATGAAGAGATATTGATATTTTTTAATGAACTATTAATTTAACTTCAGTCAAACCGAACACAGCTCAATTGGTATGTGAGTTTATTGATAACCACGAAGTTTGTGGTAAGAATTTACTACCCCTAATTGTACTCTAAAAAAACTTAAATGCCTCAATTTTATATAACAAGTATAATACGTGGGAGTATGGATATGAACCTTCAATCTCATATGAATGCCATTTGTCTTGTTTTGATTTTTTTTACAATATGTGGGGTGGGGATTTAACCTTATATCGTGAAGGATGACTTCTCGCTCCTCATTTCATTATCATCCATGTGAAATTTCTCATTTAATTTTATAGGGAAAGTAAACTTAAATAACTATCCTATAAAAATTTTAATTAAATAGTTAAATTTGTCACTTCTTTTTCTATACGGTGATTCCACATGAACAATTTGAATTTAAAAAATTATTCAAAGTTTCTCTTAGATGAAAATAGTTACATATCAAATTACTCATATATATAATCTAAATTTAAATATTCAATTCAAACATATTCATTATTTAACCATTAAAAAATAAAATTGAAAATTTAAATATAATATTTATATAATAATAACAAGAACAACAACATACCAATAAATTAGGAATGTTTTTAAATATAGAAAATTGTAGGAAATATTTCTAAACATAGCAAAATATCATTGTCTATGGGTGATATAATGTGATAGATAGGGATGGCAATGAGGCCGGGACAGGGCAGGGATGCACTCCCCATCCTTGTCCTTGTGGAGATTTTTAATCCTCTTCCATTCTCCATTTTGAGGGATTGGGGTCGGAGTCGAGAATCCCGTTCTGAGACTCGAATCCTTCCGCTTTTTATTTTATTATTTTTATTAATTATTTTTATTATCTAAAATTAATGAAATTTATTCTTTACATTGAAATTGTAAATTTTAGGTAATAAATTAGTATTATTGTTACATATATTTGTTTAAATTAATAACTAAAATATATTTTAATACTTTTATTATAAATTTAATTAAAATAAAATTTATTTTATATATATATATATCGGGGACCCAATTTAAATCCCCAATTTGACCTCGTACCCGATCTGGTCAGAGAATTTTGTTATCCCTAATGATAGACACTGATAGACATTAATCTGTGTGTCGATAGACATTGATAAGTAGACAGTGATAAACACTTATCAATGTCTATAACTGATAGACAGTGACATTTTGCTAAATTTGAAAATATTTCTAGCAATTTTGTCATTTAAAACAATTACACAAAAAAAAATTATTATAAAAAATTTAGAAAAATACTTAGGTGCATCGACATTCTGGGTAGCACCTATCTTTATGCATTTCACCAAATTGCTCAATCATAATTAGACATATGAATTTTTCTTATTTACTTTATTTATTATTATTATTATTATTTTATAAATGATAAGAGTGGGATGCATAAACATAGGTGCATATTGAGATACACCCAATTATTATCCATAAATTTAAAAAGAGATAAACAGGTTGGGGGCAGGAACTAAAAAATGTTTTCATCGCTATTTAGCTTATGAAAATTTTCCCCACTCCCTCATTCATGTTAGTGACAGGTCCCTGCAAGGCCCAGTTCCTAAAAAAGAAATATATATATATATATATATATCTATCTAAGCGCATACATGAAGAAAAAAAAACAGAAATAAAATCTTGAGAAACTACTTTGCCCATTTCTTATAAATGTTTCTTAAAATTTCAAAATAAGAAACTAACATTGTTATTAAAAAGTATGATTATGAAAAAATGAAATACATATTGCTGATTAATAAACTATTGAACTCTTATTATGGTATTAGAGCAGGATTTTTGACTTAGCCCAATCGGCCCAGTCAACGCCTTCTACTGCCACCATCGATGGTCGTTGATCAGGCAACACCATCTTGCCCTTGCCGAACTGTGGGTAGATTTGATTGTGGTGCACTGTCTTACCTGTTTCATCTTCAGCCTTGCACTGTCGTGGAGACCTGACTCAATTCGTCCAAAGTCATCTAGATCCGAACGTTAACCTGCCCCCATCCATCGAATTGGTTTTCAGAGCTGCCAACGGACGTCGATCCGTCTAGAGTTTCCTGCTTGTCGACTTGCCCTGTCACATTTGCGGACCAACCGTCAACAATCTCTTACTTGTCCTAAAGCTAGGGTGTGAATGTACAATACAAATAAAGTATAAACATACAATAAACTAGGGCATACACTATACCCTAGTTATATCTCCCACTTGCCTTAGACAACATGTCGCATATCTCGTAGATCCAGACTTTCTAGATGATCCTTGAACACTTGAGCCGTGAGAACCTTTGTAAACAGATCAGCAACTTTGTGCTCTGAAGCAATCTTCATGACTATAATGTCACCTTGTTGCACAATCTCTTGAATCAAGTGATATTTTTGCTCAATGTGTTTGCCTCTTTTATGATTCCTAGATTCCTTAGAATTTGCCACAACATTACTGTTATCACAATAAAGTGTGATGGATAATGACATATTTGGAACAACCTCCAAATCAGTAAGGAAATTCTTTAGCTCCTTTTTAGCTGCTTCACAAGCAACTATGTATTCAGCTTCCATAGTGGAGTTCGAAATGCATCATTGCTTGATGTTTCGCCAAACTATAGCTCCTCCGTTCAGAATAAATACTGACCCTGATGTGGATTTTCTAGAATTCCTATCAGTCTGAAATTCAGAGTCCGTGTATCCTGTAAGGATTAAATCCTTAGCTCCATACACAGGCATATAGTCACCCGTTCTCTATAGATACTTGAGAATTGTTTTTATCGCTGTCTAGTGATCTAATCTTGGATTGAATTGATATCTATTGACAATCCCTGTTGCATAGCAAATGTCAAGTTTGATACATAACATTGCATACATAAGGCTGCCAATAGTCAATGCATAGGGAACTCGACTCATTTCCTCAACCTCTCGAGGAGCCTTAGGACACCATTCCTTAGACAAAATAATTCTATGCCTGAAAGTCATTCTTGGAACTGTGCATCGAATATCTGACAAGCATCTTGTCAATATATGATGTCTGAGATAAGGCTAGCATTTTGTTCTTACGATCCTTGATGATCTGGATCCCTAAAACAAACTGCGCCACTCCCAAATCTTTCGTTTGAAACTGGGCGACTAGCCATTTCTTTACATCTATTAGAAAACCTACATAATTCTCAATGAGTAGGATATCATCCACAAACAGTACGAAGAAAACTACCGAGCTATTGATGATTTTCTTATAAACACAAGGCTCATCAACATTCTGATCAAGGCCATAAGATTTGATCACATTATCAAATTTTATATTCCAAGATTGAAATGCTTGTTTAAGTCCATAAATGGACTGATTAAGCTTGCAAAATTTTTACTCTTGATCTTGTTTAATGAATCTCTCTAGTTGATTCATGTAGATGGTTTCTTCAAGATTACCATTAAAAAAGACAGTTTTGATATCCATTTTCCATATCTTATAGTCATAATATGTGGCTATGGACAAGAGAATTTGAATAGACTTTAACGTCGCAATAAATAAGAAATTTTCTTCATAGTTCACTCCCTCAACATGGGTATAACACTCTGCCACTAGTCTAGCTTTAAAGGTTTGTTCCTTTCCATCTATACCTCCTTTTCTCTTGTAGATCAAAACCTATAGGTTTTACTCTGTCAAGTTGATCTACAAGTTTCCAGACAGAATTGAAGTACATGGACTCCATTTTTTTATTCATGGTTTTAATCCATTCATCTTTGTCAACATCTTCTATTGTTTGCTCTTAAGACAATGGATCCTCAACACCATCATCAGATATGATGTTTTGGGCTTTTATTAAACTCATATAGTGTATAGGTGGGTTCATAACCCTCCCATTGCATCGAGGTAACCTCAACTCTTGAGATGGATGTGTTTGACTAGATGAACCAACATCAACAACCCTTGTTGATATACTTGCCTCTTCGACAACCCTTATTGAAATATCAGTAGTTTCATTAGAAATTTCACTTATAACTATTTTACTTCGTGGTTTTTGATCCCTCATGTGGTATTCTTTCAAATAAAAAGTGTTTGCCGATACAAACACTTTATTCTCGCTTGGATCAAAGAAGTATCCACCTCTTGTTTCCTTAGAATAGCCTACAAATAAGCATACTCTTGAACGAGGTTCCAACTCATAAAAGTAGTTTACGCCACTTCAGGATTTGGGGATGTCCAACTCTTTGGGATTTATCATTAACACATGAGTTGGACATCCCCAAATCCTGAAGTGGCGTAAACTACTTTTATGACCTCTCCATAACTCATAAGGTGTTTCAAAAACACTTTTTGAGGGAAGTTGTTCAAGATGTAGACAGTAGTCTCAACTACATATCCCCAAAACGAATCAGGAAGTTGAACATAGCTCATCATAGACCAAACCATGTCCAACAAGGGTCTATTTCTCTTTTTCGACACACAATTTTGCTAAGATGTACCAAGGGTTGAGAGTTGGGATGTAATTCTATGTTCTATCATATAGTTATGGAATCTTAAGTCCATATACTCTCCATCACGATCAGATCGTAGTGTTTATCTTTTTACCTAACAAGTTTTGAACCTCAATCTTGTACTCCTTGAACTTTTCAATTATTTCATACTTGTGTTGCATTAGGTATAGACACCCATATCTAGAATTGAAGGAATTGAATTCCCACGGAAGCGTGTGAACGTCTTGCATTTAGACATTCAATTTTTATGGAAACAAAAACAGTAAAAAAAAACATGCATTTGTAGGATAAACATTTAAACAAAATTATAAGCATGCTAAAAAAGAGAAAGAAGAGAAGAAATCAAAACTCACATTTGTTGAATCTTCAAGCTTTCCTCTTCCACTGTTACCAATGATCTCGAACTTCTCCAATTAAGAAGGACACCTCCAACAAAGTTGGGTTGCTATTCTTTAGGATTCCAAAAACTTGGAATAGTGGTTTCTAAGAACTTTTGAGGAAGAAAATGGTAAAGAATTTTTAGAGAGAAGGTAGAGGTTTGGAGGCTAGGTATTTTTGTGCGATAAAAAACCCTTCCCTAAATAGGCTATAAGGATATATTTATATGGAGAAGGGTTAACCCCTTCTCCAAGAATTTCTCTTTATATCCTTAGTGTTAATTAATTATATAACCCTTATTTAATTAATTGACACATTAATTAAATAACCATATATTAAATCCTATTTAGTATACATTTAATTAATTATTATAAATATCATATGTTTATACTAACCTCCAATCTCCATTATTTTTTAATCAATTAATTAATCATTACTTAATCAATTATATAACTATATTAGATCATATTTAATGTGGAGTTATTTAACATATAACTGTCACATATGTATATGTGTACATGTCTTTATGAATCCAATTCATATAAATATAATATTTGATTAATATAAAATTCCCTCAATTGATTTGAATAATTTAAATCATTCTTTATTACTATCCTTTAGTGAGCTAACAAATGAACCTTATGGACCTACAAATTAGAAGCTCCAATGATATGAGATTAATTGATTAAACTCATTTAATTCGATTAATCAATATTCATTAGCAACCGATCACTCCACTAAAGACCGATAGCTACATTCTTTGCACTACAGATATATTTCTATGTCCATAGATATAGCCAATCAACAGACCGATGACCCTTCAAAAATGCTCATAACTACAGCTAGGTCAAAATATTGTTTTACCCCTGCAGTTATATCTAACTCCTTAAGTATCATTGATTCCTCTAATAAACAAACAGTTTATAATCCAACTATAAACTAACACCTCTTGGGCCAGTGAGAGGTTGAGGTCTCATTGTTCAAGACTCGTAACTTGCTATTAAGGGAGCAATTTATCTACTTTCTCAAGGAATGAGAAGGAGTGAATTCTATCTTGTACAGTTTGTTCCCAAATCTCTAATCAGACAAATCTCGAAAATGGTAGGCATATTGAGTTGGCAATTATGGTCACTCTCACCCATACAGATCAAAGGACTGTCATCATAAACAAGAGTTCACAACTCACTCAGGATTAAGATCAAGTCTCCTATGGTCATCCTAATGAAATATTAGTTTCTTCAAATAATAGTTATAAAGAGAAACCAATTATTTCGTGGTCCGGTCTATGTCTAAACTCCTTTATATAGGATACCCTCATTCATATGTCTTTATATGAAACAATATGGTTCATATTATTTGTAACACTTAAATTGAAGGAAATTTTCGAAAAAGATCATTTGAGCGGAAGCAAAGATCGACCCAAATTCCATTTTTCATTGGATATAAGTTTTACAGTAAATAAGAACAAGATATGCATTTTCTTAAATTACAACATACTTTAAAACAAATATTTAGGATTTCAGAAACCTTTACCTTTAAAGAACCCTTTCTTCAAGACTCGTACAAGTCACGAACGGAACTTCTTCTCCACGTGGATCTCCTTCTTTAAGAATAGACACCACCACTTGAGAACCCTCTGTATTTTCTTGGGATAAAGAATTCAAGCAAGAGTTGTAGGCTTTGCTTGAATCCTTGGAAGAGAGAAAGAAAATGGAAAGGATGAGAGAGAAGAGAAGAACTTTCTTCTCTGTGAACTTTTTCTTGGAAAGAACTCTTCTCTCAGAGCCAATTGAGGAAGAAGATATAAAAAATCTCCAACCACTTTAATCACAACCCACATAAAAACATCGAAAGAACAAAGGGAGGGAGTTGTAACTCCTTCCCTTAATTAATTTCAATTAAATTAATATTAATAATATATATATATATATATATAATAACTACTTTATTATATATATACAATATATGTTATATCATATATAATATATAGTCTATAGTTTATATTGCATTAAATACAGCATAAACTATAGATTTTATTTTCTATCAACAATACATGACATTTAATATTAATCACATTTATATTAAATTCACTTATATGAATCTCATCCATATACTTGATATTGGATCATATCCAAAGATTTAATTCCTCTCAATATAAATCATATTTATATTTAATAACATGAATCTCATTCATATAATTGGTATTTGAATCATATTCAAATTCTTCTCATATTACCTTAAATTATAATGTATGAAATACATTATATTGATTATATCACATATAATTAATTCCCTCGATTAGTTTGAACACTTCAAATTAATTCAAAATTAATTCTCAATTAAATCCCTGTTGAGCAAAGGGGACTTTATGGACTTGTAGATTGAAGCTCCAACGGTACTCAGATAATTAATTAAACTCTTTAATTAAATTACCCAATATTTGTTAGTTGTCGGTCACTCCACTAAAGACCCACAGCTGCACTCTTCACACTACAGATAAGTTTCTGTATCTATTGGATATAACTAATCAACAGTGCGATGACCCTTTACAAATCGCTCGTAAGTACAGCTAGGCCAAAAGTACTGTTTTGCCCCTATAGTTACATCTAATTCCTTAAGTATCACTGACCCCTCTAATGAACAATAAGTCATAGTTCAACAATGACTAAGCCTCTATCGGGCCAGGAGAGGGTGTGGCCACTATGTTCAAGACCCGAATTAGCCCTTAAAGAAGCAATTTATCTACTTGCCCTTGCATCGGGAAAGGAGTAAATTCCTTCTTGTGTAGCTGTGTTCCCAACTCCCCAGTCGGATAAATTCCCAAAATGATAGGCTTGTTGAGTTGACAATCTAGCCACTCTCACCCATATAAATCAAAGAACCGCCTTCATGAGCAGGAGTTCACAACTCACTTAGGATTCAGGTCATGTCACCTATAGTCATCTTAGTGAAATGTAAGTATCTATTATTAACGGCGTTATATAAAGAGAATAATCATTTTGTGGTCCGTCTTATACAAATTCTTTGTATAGGATGCCCCCGCTCACATGTCTCCACATGAATGATCAGGATCAGATTATTTGTAGCACTTTATAACACTTGTAACACCTACAAAGTGGGCCGTATCCGTAGTGTCACCAGGATAAGGTACCCAGTCTTATCCATCTACTACAGATCATTTAGGTTATTATTTAAACAAGATTCACTTGTATGTTTCTACATACTTGTTTAAATTACATGAAATAACTTTGGGTCTTAGTTTATTAGATTGAGTATATGCTGATAAAATAACACTTATTTTATTAACAACAATATGTTTATACAAAGTTTACAAACTACGAGATTATGAAGAGATTTTAGGACACCAATCCCAACATACATTCCATGTAACAATTACAAAGTGAGTCGTATCCGTAGTGTTACTAGGATAAGGCACCAAACCTTTATCTATTTACTCCAGACCTTTTAGGTTATTACTTGAACATGAACCTCATGTTTTTCAACCACATATTGTTCTGAAAGAACTCTTATTCAAGAGTACCTACAAGCGAAAGTGGATCTTTCCAATTCATTGTGACAGAATTACCACATATACATTCAAACATACTAAAATGCATTCAAAATGTTAAAGAGATCGAGAGATCATGCCAGTTGAAGACTTCTTCTTCACAAAAAATCTAAAACCCAATCGTCTACCTCGAACAATCTCTACACGAACAGAAGAAAACGAAGATGACACCACCACTCAGAGCCCTCAGTATTCTTGGAATGAGAATCCAAAAGGTGGGCTTTGTTTGGATTTGGTAAAGGGAAAGAGGAAGAGAGATCGTATACAATGATCAAGCAAGTGGGAGATGAGCTCGTCTATCGTATAAACAAAATGCTTGATCGTTTAGGTGAAGTATATGATCGTGTAGGAAAAAGGTAAGCGATCAACTAAACGATTGTATAGGAAAAAGGTAAGCGATTGCCTATATGATTGTGTAGAAAAAACTAAGTGATCGTCTATACGATCGTTTAGTAAATATCGAGAGCTAAACGATCGCTTAGGAAAAAGTAAACGATCGTTTAGTAAAAAGCATGCGCGGGTGTAATCATTAAGCGATCGCTTAGCACTATCATATAAGTAAGCAATCGTGCATGCACTATCGTAGAGGCACAGATTTTCTAAGCAATGACACACTTCTTAACCCAATGTCCGTGCATCTCATGCTTGACACATCGTGAGCTATTTATGCATCTCAAAGTGATCTTTCAATTTACTCATCCGTTATTAAAACAGAAGAGACATCGTCTCATTTCCCTTTTAACCGTCCAATGAATGCGATCACATCATATTCACAACATATGAATTAATATCATATATTAATCATAGTATTTTTCCTCCACTAGATATAAATCATATTTATATCCAATTTCCTCTAAATTAATGTATCTCATACATAAAGTTAATTATATCATATATAATTAACTAGTTCAATTATATCATATATAATTAACTAGTTCAATTATATCATATATAATCGAACTCCCTCTAGTCAATTTGAATATTTCAAATTGACCCAAAAACTGACTCTCAACTTGTATCTAAGCTACCAAGGGGACTTTATGAACCTATGGCTCGAAGCTCCGACGGTACGTGAATAGCTAACTAAACTCTTTAGTCACGATATCCACCATCTATTAACTGCCAGACATTCCACTAAAGACCGACAATTGAACTCTTCTTGCCATAGATATATATCTATGTTCATTGGATATAACCAATTATCAGTACAATGACCCTTCACAGATGCTCGTAATTATAGTAGGCCAATTTACCGTTTTTCCCCTGTAGTTACATCTTACTCCTTAAGTACCACTAATCTCTCTAATGAACAATAGAACATAGTCTTATTATGTGTGAACACCTCTCGGGCCATGAGAAGGTGTGTGGCGCCACATCGTTCAAGCCTCGGGATCAACCCTTAAGAAAGCAATCTATCTACTTACCCTTGCTTCGGGGAAGGAGTGAACTCCATCTTGTGAAGCTGAGTTCCCAGCTCCCAAATTAGACAAATCCCCAAAGTGGTAGGTTTGAGTCGGCGCTCTGGCCACTCGTACCCATATAAATCAAAGAACCGCCTTCAATGGCAGGAGTTCCCTACTCACTCAGGATTGAGGTCATGTTACCTATGGTCATCCTAGTAAAGTGAAGTCTCAGTCATGAACGGAGTTATATGACGAGACATGAACTCTTTGAGGTCAGGTCTTATACAAACTCTTTGTATATGATGCCTCTGCTCGCATTCTACTACACGAATGATCAAGATCAGACCATCTGTGACAAATCACAACACTTGTAACAATTCCACAAAGCAGTCGCGCCCGTAGTGTTACCAAGATAAGGTTTCCCTTCTATATCCATATACTACAGACTATTTTGGTTGTTACTTAAGACATGATCCACTTGTATGTCACTACATGCATGCTTAAGTTACGTAAAGACAACTAGAGATATTAAGTTTATTGGTTTGTGATAAAATAAAAACATCTAAATGTGCAAAGTCAATAAGTGAAGTAAATATCATATATATTAAATATCACAAGTGTTCTTACAAAGTTGTTTACAAACTATAGGACATGAGACTTTAGGGCACAAACCCCAACAATCTCCCACTTGTCCTAAAGGGAAGTGGGGAGTACAAACAAACAGGTACAAAATAATAAACTAGGGCATAAAAACCCAGTGTAAACTCAAACATTGTAGCCGTGAGAGCCTTTGTAAATGGATCAGCAACATTTTGCTCCGAGGCGATCTTCGTGATCACGTCTCCTCTATGCACTATCTCGCGGATCAGATGATACTTTCGCTCTATGTGTTTGCCACGTCTGTGACTCCTGGGCTCCTTGGAGTTCGTCACAGTACCACTATTGTCACAATAAAGGGTGATGGGCGTAGACATATCTGGAACAACTTCCAGCTCTGTCAAAAACTTTCTGAGCCAGACGACCTCTTTAGCAGCTTCACAAGCCGCTACGTACTCGGCCTCCATCGTGGAGTCGGCAATGCACCCTTACTTAGTGCTTCATCACACTACAACTCCTCCGTTAAGAGTAAATACTGACCCTGAAGTGGACTTCCGAGAGTCCGTATCAGTCTGAAAGTTAGAATCTGTGTATCCAGTAAGGATCAAATCCCTAGACCTATATACGAGCATGTATTCCCTCATTCTTTGAAGATACTTGAGGATATTCTTAACTGCGATCTAGTGACCTTGGCCTGGATTAGACAGATACCTACTGACTATTCTCACAGCATAACAGATGTTTGGCCTAGTGTAGAGCATCCATACATTAAAATGCCAACGACAGATGCATATAAAATCCGTCTCATGTCCTCAACCTCTTGAGGCTTAGAACACATGTCCTTAGACAAAGTGACTCCATACCTGAATGGTAGTAGGCCTCTTTCGGAGTTCTGCATCGAGTATTTGAGCAAGATTTTGTCAATATACGATGCCTGAGATAGCGCTAGCACTTTGTTCTTATGATCTCGAAAGATCTGTATACCCAGGAAAAACAGAGCCTCCCCCACATCTTTCATTTGGAATTGGGTTGCTAGCCAGTTCTTAACTGCAGTCAGTAGACCTACATCATTCTCAATGAGTAGTACATCGTCTACATATAATACTAAGAAAGCTACTGAACTGTTGACTATCTTTTTGTAAACAAAAGGTTCATCAACGTTTTGGTCAAAGCCATACGATTTGATCACAACATCAAACCAAATATTCCAAGATCGAGACACCTGCTTCAGCTCATAAATAGACCGATTTAGTTTGCAAACTTTTTACTCTTGACCTTGGGCGATGAATCCTTCGGGTTGTACCATGTAAATGGTCTCCTCAAGATTGCCATTCAGAAAAGTCAACTTGACGTCCATTTGCCAAATCTCATAATTATAATAAGCTGTAATGGACAGGAGGATGCATATCGACTTTAACATGGCAACAGGTGAGAAAGTTTCCTCATAGTCGACTCCCTCCACTTGGATATAACCCTTTGCCACAAGTCGAGCCTTGAAGGTTTGCACCTTCCCATTAGCACCCCGTTTGCGTTTGTAGATCCATTTACAACCTATAGGTCTTACCCCATCAGGCTGATCTACAAGACCCCATACCGAGTTGAAGTACATTGACTCCATCTCGAGATTTATGGCTTTGACCCATTCATCCCGGTCAACATCCTCCATTGCCTTTTGATAGGACAACGAATCTTCAACGTCGCCATCTACCACCATAGCTAGGATTTCTATGAAACCCAGATAGGAATCAGGCAGGTTCATAACCCTCCCACTGCGTCGAGGTTCCTTGATGTGGAACCGACCTACCAGATGAACTATCATCAACAACTCTAGTTAATGAAGCAGGTTCTTCAACAACTCTTGTTGAAATTTCAGTATTTTTTTTGGAAAGCTCATTTAACACGACTTTACTACGTGGACTGTGCTCCCTGATATGATCTTCCTCCAGGAAAGTAGCGTTCGTGGAAACAAACACCTTGTTTTCGGAAGGATCATAAAAGTAACCTACTCGTGTAGCTGTGGAGTAGCCTACAAAGAGGCATAACCTCGATCGTGATTCCAACTTCTTGGGATTTGCCTCAAGCACATATGCTGAACAACCCCATATGCGGAAATGTCGTAAACTAGCTTTACGCCCGTTCCACAACTCCAGAGGTGTTCTCGCAACACTCTTAGAAGGAACACAGTCGAGAATGTATACAGCAGTCTCCACTGCGAAACCCCAAAACGAGTCTGGTAAGGAAGCGTAACTCATCATTGAATGAACCATGTCCAACAAGGTTCTATTTCTCCTCTCCGCTACACCATTTTGCTGAGGTGTACCCGGTGCTGAGAGTTGGGAAACGATTCCATGTTCTAATAAATAGTCCTGGAACTCAGAATCCAAAAAATCTCCACCTCGATCTGATCGAAGTGTTTTAATTCATCTATCCAAAGCATTCTCAACTTCACCCTTAAATAATTTAAACTTTTCAAAAGATTCAGACTTTCGTTGCATCAAATAGACATACCCATATCTCGAGTAATCATTAGTAAAACTGATAAAGTACTCATAGCCTCCTTGAGTTTGCACATTCATAGGACCACAAAGGTCAGAATGTACTAACTCTAGAGGCTCTTTGGCTCGATAACCTTTTCCAGTAAAAGGTCTTTTAGTCATCTTACCCTCAAGGCAAGATTTGCACACTGGTAAAGAATTTTCTTCTAACTTGCTTAGATGGTCATTCTTCACCAATCTCTCAATCCTATTGAGATTGATGTGCCCTAATCGAAGGTGCCAAAGTTTGACATTTTCTTTTGAAAAAACTCGTTGGCATTTAGATTGAGTGACGACAGGTTTAAACATCTCTATATTATGGAGAGAACTTAAGGCTAACGGTTTTAGCACATACAAGTTATTTTCCAGTTTAGCTGTACAAATTTCAACACCATCCTTATGAATAAACGCTTTATTCAATTTAAAAGAAAGAATGTAATTGCATTGTAACAGACACATTACAGAAATAAGGTTCCGTTATAGTTCAGGAACTACAAAGACATCTTTTAATATAAGAAACATATTCTGTAAAGTTAACTGGATGCCTCCCACTGCCACAGCAGAGACGACGTGTCCGGTGCCTACTCGTAACGTCATCTCACCAGCCTCTAGCTGTCGCGAGGACTTAATACCCTGAAAAGAAGAGCATATATGATTAGTGGCGCCCGAATCAATTATCCAAGTAGAATCATCATTCTCCACTAAACAAGTTTCTAACACAAGTAAATCACATTTACCTTTGTCTGCCATGGCTGCCTTCTTTTCCTTCAGATAACGAGGACAATTCCTCTTCTAGTGTCCGTCCTGGTTATAGTGGAAATATTTTCCTTCTTCAACCGGTGGTGGACGCTTCTTCTGGGCGACAGGTGGCGGGTTAGCAGGCGCATTCCCTTTCACTTTACCACCCTTCTTCTTCTTCCCCTTTCTAGAGTGAGAAGTTGAAGGTGTAAACTTTGGTCCCGAGGTCGAACCTCGATAGAACCTTTTAGAGGACGAGACAAAATTTGCCTCACCTACCTTTTTCTCCTTACTTTTCAGCAAAGATTGGTAAGTTTGCAACTCGTTGAGGAGAGTGGTAAGGGAATAGTCCACTTTGTTAAGAATCGTATTGCTAACAAAGTGGAGGAAGCTCTCCAGCAATGAGTGTAGGATAATGCTAATGTGACTGCCCTTATCAATTTTAGACCCATTCATCTCCGCCACGTTAAAGTGTGACCATCATATTCAGTACGTGTTCACCAACAGAGATGTCTTCCTCCATTTTGGAGCTGAAGATGTGTTTCAGAGCCTTATGCTTGAGCAGTCCAGACGACTGTCCGAACATTCCCCGTAGGGACTCCATGATCTCAAGCCTGAGACCATAGACTCATGTTTCTTGGCCAACACGTCACTAAGACTAGCCAAGATATAGGCTCGGGCCTTCTCGTTTGCCTATGTCCAAACACTTGTACGCCGCCTGAACATTTCGTGTAGCGTCTTGAGGTGAAATAGAAGGATATTCCTCCATAAAGACAAACTTTAGATCCTCGATGATGAGTATCGTCGTGAGCATATGTTTCCAACTTGAATAGTTTTGGCCATTCAGTTTTTCGGCACTAAGTAAACTAATAATGGCTACAGCCATTTAAAATCATTGCTGAAAAAACGAATAACCTTTTATAAGACTTTGTAAAAACCACATTTTTATCCAATTAGATTTAGCAAAACAGATTCCAAGTACCCTAAGTGATAAGACTTCTATTTTGCAATAATGCCCCAGCGAGGCAGGACAAACGACATCGGTGGAGATGTTCCTTCACTGGGATAAGACATTATCAACCATTAGGCAGAACCAACTCTTGGAACTAAACCTAATAGCCACCATTTGTTCGGTCCAGAACTGTTAACCCTTAACAATTCCACATAAGTGTAACCTCTCGTTTTTGGCCCTAGAGTCCCACCCTAATACGCCCGCCGTAGGAAAAAAGCAGATTAGAACAAGAGACTGGGTGACCTTATTCTCTTACAGGAGATCAACTAAAGAAACGCGCAAAACAATCATCCTATAGAGGGACACACCAGGGCGCCACGAGGCAATGCACAGAAACTTTATTCAATCTAACGAGTGTAGCACTTCCCGCTCCCACTTACTATGAACATTCTCTCCATCCACCTTGATATTGATCTACCCAAACACCATTCTTTAGAGGAACACTCCCAGAGTGTCACGAGACCAAGGATAGATCTCACGGTGTGAACTATGAGGGAGAAACATGAGAGGTGTAAATGAAGCATCAAATGCCCCAAGTACCTCCCACTGAATGTTCTACCCAGGGGTTTATTAACCTAGACAATCCAGCTACCAATTATAATCTAAGTCATTTATTAAGATTGTTCAAAAACAACTTTTGTCTTTGAAATAAAATAAGTCCAAGTAGTCACATCAAACTCTTTAATGGACTATCCTTAACTTGCATGCATGCATCAAATCTATCTAAATCACCTTTCCAGGTAGGTTTCCAGGTAGGGTTGTTCCGTTGCTGTCACCTTAAATACTCCAGCCTCGACAAAACCGCCTTAGACAAAAGGTATTTTATAGATAGATTTGCTACATATTAATCTTTTATTAATTATTTTAGTTCTAATTTCATTTTATAACCATTTATAAAATAAACAACTAAAACACACATGCCACATAACGAAATGTTTATAACGCTTATAAATATTATGTTAAATAAATAATGCATACATAAATATAACCCTTATATTATATGATGCATGGGCATGCACTTACGTAAATTAAATCATGTTTCACTAAATCATAACACTTATAATAAAGAGAATATGCATGACCAATGCATAACCTAAGGTGGGATTTATCTATATGTGCATACCATATGACATAAAAAAAAACATACATCACATGCATAAAACCATGGGTTAATGGACCAGGATGAACCAAAACAAAACTGAAATGAGAAAACTATCTATTTACATTATTCTTCTAAGCAAATTGGTTCACAAACGAACCGGGTCTTAAACCACCGGGTGAAGCTCTCATCGTTTAGTAAATGCCTTTAAGTAAACGATCGTGTAGCATACACTAGACGATAGCACAAGTGCTAAACGATCGCATAGACAACAATGAGGCCGCGAAGCCTGATCGCCTAGACGATCGCTTAGCACATGAAAAGTAAATGATTTACCATGCAATTACTCCGTGATCGTATAGTCAGTAACTAAGCGATGAGGCTTGCTGAGCTATACGATAGTCTAGTGCACACGCATGTTAAATGACAGCCGAGCATCCGATACTCAGCGATCGTCTACTTCATCGTCTATAGGACACAACCAACACTTGATTGTCTTCTTTCACGAAGAACAGCAACCCGTGCTTTGAACTTTATCACGAACGACTCAAGACTAAAACTAACTTTGAATTTACAAACTTGATAGTAATTAATTGTGCCAAAAAATGCAAGGCCTTTACAATTAGCTAGATAATTCAACAAATCGAGATTACATCCCAGAAAACTCCATTAATCCACACATCCACAAATGAATTAACAATTAAAACATAGAGTAAACATGTTGCACCCACCGTGAATGTAAATGCAATTATTTTGCAGCAATGAATTGGAATATCAAAAACCGAGTGCTTTGATACCAATTGAAGGAACTCTTATTCAAGAGTACCTACGAGCGGAAGCAGATCTTTCCAATTCATTGTGACAGAATTACCACATATACATTCAAACATACTAAAATGCATTCATAATGCTAAAAAGATCGAGAGATCATACCAGTTGAAGACTTCTTCTTCATAGCAAATCTAAAACCCAATCATTTACCTCGATAGAAGGAAATGGATATGACACCACCACTCAGAGCCCTCAGTATCTTGGAGTGAAAATCCAAAGGGTGGGCTTTGTTCATATTTGGTAGAGAGAAGGAAGAAGAGAGATCGTATACAACGATCAAGTAAGTGGGAGATGAGCTCATCTATCGTATAGACAAAAATGCTTGATCGTTTAGGTGAAGTATACGATTGTGTAGGAAAAAGGTAAGCGATCATCCAAACGATCGTGTAGGAAAAAGGTAAGCGATCATGTAGAAAAAAGGTAAGCGATCATCTAAACGATCGTGTAGAAAAAAACTATGCGATCATCTATACGATCATTTAGTAAATATCGGGAGCTAAACGATCGCTTAGGAAAAAGTAAACGATCGTTTAGTAAATAGCACATGTGGGTGTAATCGTTAGGCGATCACTTAGCACTATCGTAT